>NW_021604792.1:8249995-8380925 GCF_004785775.1 Grammomys surdaster
GACTCAGGATTCAGTTTCTCCACAGGACAGGAGCAGACCGACTCTGTGTCTGCTCCAGTCCCAGGGACCAGGCAGGGGCTGAAGGGAAGTGGAATTCCGGAGGGGCGGGGTTTGGGTAGCTGCTGTGCCCTGGATGTCCCTGGTTCCCAGATGTATTTCTGGGGCTTAGGGAGTGAGATGGAGTTCTTACCAGCTGCTCTGAGTGCAGTGGCTCCTGGATGACTCAGGATTCAGTTTCTCCACAGGACAGGAGCAGACCGACTCTGTGTCTGCTCCAGTCCAAGGGACCAGGCAGAGGCCGAAGGGAAGTGGAATTCCGGAGGGGCGGGGTTTGGGTAGCTGCTGTGCCCAGGATGTCCCTGGCTCCCAGATGTTTTTCTGGGGCTTAGGGAGTGAGATGGAGTTCTTACCAGCTGCTCTGAGTGCAGTGGCTCCTGGATGACTCAGGATTCAGTTTCTCCACAGGACAGGAGCAAACCGATTCTGTGTCTGCTCCAGTCCCAGGGACCAGGCAGGGGCCGAAGGGAAGTGGAATTCCGGAGGTGCGGGGTTTGGGTATCTGCTGTGCCCTGGATGTCCCTGGCTCCCAGATGTTTTTCTGGGGCTTAGGGAGTGAGTTGGAGTTCTTACCAGCTGCTCTGAGTGCAGTGGCTCCTGGATGACTCAGGATTCAGTTTCTCCACAGGACAGGAGCAGACCTACTCTGTGTCTGCTCCAGTCCCAGGGACCAGGCAGGGGCCGAAGGGAAGTGGAATTCCGGAGGGGCGGCGTTTGGGTAGCTGCTGTGCCCTGGATGTCCCTGGCTCCCAGATGTATTTCTGGGGCTTAGGGAGTGAGATGGAGTTCTTACCATCTGCTCTGAGTGCAGTGGCTCCTGGATGACTCAGGATTCAGTTTCTCCACAGGACAGGAGCAGACCGACTTGTGTCTGCTCCAGTCCAAGGGACCAGGCAGGGGCCGAAGGGAAGTGGAATTCCGGAGGGGCGGGGTTTGGGTAGCTGCTGTGCCCTGGATGTCCCTGGCTCCCAGATGTATCTCAGGGGCTTAGGGAGTGAGATGGAGTTCTTACCATCTGCTCTGAGTGCAGTGGCTCCTGGATGACTCAGGATTCAGTTTCTCCTCAGGACAGGAGCAGACCGACTCTGTGTCTGCTCCAGTCCCAGGGACCAGGCAGGGGCCGAAGGGAAGTGGAATTCCGGAGGGGCGGGGTTTGGGTAGCTGCTGTGCCCTGGATGTCCCTGGTTCCCAGATGTATTTCTGGGGCAGCTGCTCTGAGTGCAGTGGCTCCTGGATGACTCAGGATTCAGTTTCTCCACAGGACAGGAGCAGACCGACTCTGTTCATGTAACATTTTAAGACTGGTTCTCAGGGATTTGTCTCCTGACTATACTAAGGATTATTGAAGAAAAAAATGAGTGGGACATATTTTCAAGCTGAATTATGTGGCATAATTTTTAAAACGCAGTGTAATTTCAAATAGGAAGTAGTTTGATAGTAGGTTTTCTGGGAGAATTAAAATATTTTTATGTTTTGTTCTGGAGGGTAAGAACACAAGTAAATTGCTTATTCTCTTCTATACCTTTACTTTTCCAGGAGCAACTCAGACATTAACTGTTGAGCTTAATTGTGGTTAGAAGTTTGACTCTGAAGGCCAAATTTTTTGTAGGACTCTTTTGTAAGCTCTGAAAGATTGTTGTCTGAAATATTTCTTTATTCTACTCTGTAATTCTAGATGTCAAAAATGCTCAGACCCATGATGTCCAACCAGGTAAAGATCAATCGACCATTCTTACATGGTATTTAACTCTCTGTGTTTCTGGGTGTTGTCACAACATATATTTCTCTTATAGACGAGTAAATATTACTTTCTTGATGCATGTAAATAAATATTCTCTAACCTGATGATGGAGACATTATTGAGATCACCAAACTGAATGAAGAAGAGACAAAGCTTCAGTAACTGTAGAAATAATTTATCTGCTTACCACCCAGAATCTTCCCTGTGAGATGAGGCAGAAAACAAAATGCCTTAATACTGACTTCTTTGGTTGTGAAAGAATTCATGATTTTATTCTTTGTTGGTGTTCTTGTATATTACAGTAGAGCTTCATGAACAAGATGGGCTGTTTGCTTTTTCTGTTTTCTCTTTGCCTACCTATTACTAGGTAATTTTCTTTAATTAAAGAAAAACAGAGGCAAATTGTCCCAGGTATTCAGTATTTTTGTTGGACACAATTTTTGTTAGTCTTTTTTCATATTGAAGTGTATACATATTGAACAGTTAACTTATATTTCACTCTAGTGATGGAAAACTCTAACTGAAATCCTCTGTACAATTTTATATTGATTTTATATTGGGACCTGAAATACAACTTACAAGTCTCCTGATAATGTATTTTCTTTTTCATTATTACTCTTTTGACTTTGCAAATACCTAACGTGATAAATACGGGTCTAAACCTTCTTCTTTGCAAGGATAGGGGCACACACTTGAACTAGGATTACAAATGCAAATACCTTTGTACTTTTGTAATGTGGAATTAGAAAGCTAAGAGGAGAATTTCTGAGAGAGGAATTTTGCAGTTAGCAGACAGGTTTTGAGAGAAAGGATTGTGTGATCGGATCAGGAAAAGAAAACAAGTGGAAAGTCTTTTATCAATGTGCTCATATCTTCTGGTCCTTTCTATTCAGGTTCTGTGCAACAAATCCATAACTCAGATTCTGAACTCTCTTCATCTGGTGCAAACTCAGGGAATGTTCAAGAGAGTAAATTACCACTATTAGCAAATGAAGGGCCTTCTGCCAATTCTGGGAATGAACCAGAACAGCAACAGCAGGAATCAATATTAGTAAAGAGTCAAGAGCCTTCTGATATTACTAGGAAAGAACAGAAAAATCAACCTGGGGAAGAAAACGTAGAAGACGTTAAAAACCAACTTCCCTCTTCTGAAAACTCACAAGAAACACCTCGAGCAAGAAATCTAGAGCAGAAACTATTTTCTCCTAAGTATCAAGGAGGATCCGAACATTATAGAGTCAGTAGAATGAGGAGTATATTTAGTATTAATGAAGAAACAAGAATACCAGATTATCGAAGATTTTGAAGATTTGCTAGGAAGGAGTTGAATAATCTGGGTATGGTGAAAGAGCCAAACTTAATAAATATAAAGACCTTTTCTCTGTATTTGTCAGATCATAGTGTGAAAGTTTGCTAAATGGCAGCATATGGACCCGGCAATAGCCTCAGCCTCATTTCAATCTTAGCATTCAGACAATACAGGATGGTACATCTTTGATGGTCAAAGACGACCTTGAACAAACTCTCTAATGTACTTGTGCTTTTAAAAAACATAGCTCCATAGTTCCTTTATGCTCCATTGCTCCTTTATTTTTTATTTATTTTATGTATTAATTTTGTAGCAACGATTACCATTTAAGTTGATTTGGTTTATATACGTACAGAAGCAATCTTTCTTAGGTAATATGTCCTTCACTGTCTTCTCATCTTAAGTGTGTATAATCTGCCACACTCACACATGGATATTTCAATCCTTTGTCTCTAAGTGATACCTTATACCTACCTCTTACCCTGTTCAAATTTTTAATATGTTCTTCTAAAGTGGTGTATGCCCAAGTTGGTCTGAACCTACCATCCTAGGATATTCATGGCTGTATATCGTAAGTTATATATAATAATAGTTCTCATTTTTGTCCTTGAAAGCCATTAATTTAATCCTTTGGCAATATTCTTAGAAATATTACTATGTGTATGTATGCAAATATTATAAAATTGATATTTACATGAACAATTTATATGAAGACTTTAAGTTCATTCATTTCAAAAACTACAATTCTCAGAATACTTTGTTGATTCATAAAGTCTGTACATCTCCCCACAGCATGATTTGCTTGGTTTATTTTCCTGTTTGTGTATTCAGGGTTTTTTTTTTTTTTGTACATCATTGAATTGCATGGTCTGTCATGAACTGTTTAAAGGTTGTTCTGTTAATAAATATTGAGATTAGTTTCACTTGTTCAATCAGTTAGGACACACAGGACTAAAATATTTGGAAATATAACCTGGAACTTTTTATTTCAAATACAATGGGTGAACAATCTAAGATGCTCACTCACATTCATCTTGTAAGATGTTACTTAGTTGCATTGTCTTCTCTGTGCCTGATTAGAGTAAACTTGAGAAAAAGGGAAAGGAATGAGGTGTAGGAGATAGAAGAAGAAGAGGGTGTGGGCTTCCAACCCTCTCAGTTCCAGGGTATTAATATCAGTTAAGGAACCATCAGCATCTCATGATTTTCAAATAATTTTCTCTTTCAGAGAGTTCCTGATAAAAATATGACGTTCAGATGGCAATGATTTAGTGTTGATTGTCTATATTGTTTCAATAATTTTTTTATGATGTAATTTCTGATTGTTGTCTGTGTTTCTTAGTAAGGGAGGAGAGAGAATTGTGAGCTGTGGTTACAAGAAAACAACACCTAGCAAAACACACCAGGAACACTTGAAATATTTCCATCTTTTTTCCCACACAGAGATAGCAAAGAAAGATGCCCCTAAAACTAAGTGATTTTTCCTTGGAGTCTGTAGTACAAATTCATGTTGCAATGTATAATTTTCAGGTGTCATATTGAGTTTTTTTCCTGTTTAAAGGAAATTGGGGAAATGTATTGAGGGAGCTGGAACCTGAGTTTTCAACATTGCAGCATTCTCTGGTTCATCTGTCAGGTTTTTACTCTTCTAGTCCCATTTTCTATTTTCTGTTCCACATTGTTGTATCTAAAGTAAGTTTCTTTCTTTTCTGTTTTTCTTCTTTTCTTAATATTACTAAAGATCTAGAGAATATTCAGTTATCCAACTGTTGCATAAATGATAAAAGTGTTATTTTAAATTTAACTTTATTTATATGAATCTGAATAAATTGTAATTGAATTCCATGTTTAAATTACTAGGCCTCTCTTCATGTCTCTCTCTTACTTGCATTAAACACATTTAAAAGAAAGAAAACCTCTCAACATTTTCTCTGGAAGGATTTCCTACAGCTAATGTTTTTCTGATGTCATACTGTGGTGAAGGCTGATTTTCTTTTAGTGATGATATGATTTTTTAAAGTTTTGTTTATTTTTATATATAAGTATACCAGAAGAGGGTATAAAATACCTATACAGATGGTTTGTAAGTCAGAATGTGGTTGGTGGAATTCAAACTCAGAATTCATGGAAGAGTAATCAGTGCTCATAACCACTGAGCTATCTCTCCAGCCAGATTAAAGTATTTTTATCAGTTGGATTTTGATAGGATCCTATAGACACAAGGGTGGACTTAAGATCAGGTTATAACTATAGACAACCTTCAAATTATATCTTTTATTCTCTGTTCTTTTTCTTTACTTTTCTCTCATAAAATATATCCAGATCACAGGCTCCGTTCTGCCCTCTTCACCCAGTTATCTACACCTCCTGCACACCCTTTATTCCAGAATCACTGCTTTAAACATTTTTTTTAATTCAAAAAATAACATGGCTCCCAGTGGTGTCAACAAAACACAGAAGAGCAAGCCTTAAGACTAAGACAAAATTTTCATATCAAGGCTGAATGGGGTAGCCCAGTAGGATGAAAATGATGTCATAGCAGGCAACAGAGTCAGGAAACTTTTATCTCATACTGTTAGTAGTCCCACAATACCTGCAAACCAACAACCTCAGTATGTATACTGAAGACTTTGTGCAGACCAGTGCACTGTCTGTGATTATTGTGTCAGTCTCTGTAACCTTTATGAACCCTAGTCAGTTGATTCTGTGTATCATTTTTTTATGATGTCCTGAGCCTTCTTCCTTCTTCAATCCTTCTTGTGCTTCTTCTGAAGGATTCCATGATCCCTGAATAATGTTTGTTTGTGTTTCTGTGCATCTGCTCCCATCTTTTGCAGGATGAAGCTTCTTTAATGACTTGTATGCTAGGCTCCTGTCTATGAGTATAGCAAAGTATTATTTGAAATCATTTCATGATTTTATTTTATATTATTTTATTTTGCCAGTATCACTTTGCTCAATCATAGGACTGTATGCTACCTAGCATCTGTTTGCTGGAATAGCAGGCACTGTCAGTCATATGTTCTCTCTAAAGTTATGGTTATTAAGTTGAATCAGTTATTGATTGGCCAGTCTAACAACTTCTGTGCCACTTTTACCTGGGCATATCTTGCAACAAAGACAAAGTTTAGGTTGAAGTTTTTGTGTTAATATTGGTGCCCCATTCCCTCCACTGGAGGGTTTGTGTTATTACTGAAAATAACCAGTTCTGTATTATATCTTCTATTACTAGCAATCTTCATCAGCGACAGCCTTGTAGATTCCAGGGAGTTTCAATTGCACTAGGTTTCTACCTGATACCTGAGAAATCTCTCAGTTCTAGTCTTCTGTTCCAGAACTATCACTTCATCTATGTTTGCGTATGCAATCCCTCCTGTTCTTATCACCACCTGCCCCCAGAGAGCCTGTATAACCAATTTTATTATCTCTTTTAGGATGACTGATGTATCTCCTTTGATCCTTCCTTATCACTCAGCCTCTCTAAGGTCTATGCCCACATTTTATTGAGTTCTGGACTTTTGTATACAATTAAATCAAGTTTAATAAAATGGTGGTTTTATAATTTTTCATTTTGGGGGTTGAGTCTGTGTTTTTCCTACTTCTCTAGATTTTAAAGAATGGAAAACATGCTGGGTGTCTTTTGACCTTTTGAAAAGAGTGCTTTTGTAAATTATGACCCCAGCACAACTGTGAGTGCCAGCAGCAGGTTGGCCTTCAGCAGGCAGCTACAGATTAAGCCCTAGTAAGAAACATTTGAACAGGAATTAAAAGCAACCATACCATTAAATTTCACTGAGAAATTATATTCTGATTAGAGAAGTAATATCTATAGATTAGGTAGTATGAACACACTACATTATCATCTTTCATCGTAAGGAGTTATTTGTCATCATTTCTCTAGCTCCAGGAATCAAATATAGTACTATTTGGAGTCTTCAGAATGAATCTATTTCTACACCTACACACATGAACACCAAGGCCAATGCTATCAGTTTCTGTAACTAGTTTCACATCATATCAGGACTAAAGTGTACATCTATACCTTATTGTATTTTTCTTTTGTTTGTTATTGCTGCTCCAGCTGCTGTTTTTGTTGTTGTTTGAATAAGGATCTCACTACACAATCCTGGTTGACCTGGAAATTCTTATACAGAGAGCAAACTGTGATCCTGTTGAGTATCGGGATTTATGGCATGCACCACTAAGCACAGCATGATTATATTCTTTCTTATTCTATCTTTCTCTTTTCTCCCTTTCTCCCTCCGTTTTTTCATTTCACTTATTCCCTTCGTAATATTATCAAAGAAAAGAATGCTCATTTCATACAGAACCATTTGTAAACTTTTATGATTTTCACCTTATAAAAAATTGACCTTTCATCAAATGATGTCTTATGTCTATTTTACTTTCAGTTTTTTATTTAGTTAAAAATTTGATATCCATTGGAGTTAATTCTTTCTTCTATTAAGATCTCATGTATCTTTCTCTATAATTTCAGTTCCATGTCATACTTGCTATCAACATGTAACTTTTTAAGACTTAATTATATTGAAGATTAATACAATTTACTGATTTATAATTAGTGATAAGGAATTTCCAAGAAACGTATCTGTATATCTTCACAAGTGAGTTCCAGCCTCTTACATTTTTCCTAATATGAGGAAAATAATTCTATATTTTCATGAGAATCAGAGATTTTAGTAGTATAACTTATACAACTAAAGATAAAATATGAGTTTCCATTAGGTAAATCATGTAAAACAAACTAAAATTTAGTTTTTTAATTGTAAAGTTAATATCATTGATGTATGAAAAGGCATTGCTAATTGTATTTTCTGACTATTTAAAACATGATGTAAAACTGACTAATGAACTAGACTGTAAACCCAAAAACCCTTGGCAACATTTTCTGTGAACCTACATGTTTCTTATGTTATATTTTCGTTCTACTTTTTTGGATCTACTATCTCTCCACTTGTTTAATGCCCTGAATCCAAAATATTTCAGTGAACAGCTGTGAGTTAGAAATCCAGTATGTTCCCATATGAGGTCACGAAGCACTTGGATCACCTTCAATAAAGCATTGGTCTGAGAACATAGGGCAATCTGTTTTCACAATAGCTAATAGAGAACCAAAGCTCAAAGAACTTCAATCTCTACCTATAAACTGCAACCAAATAGTAACATAGACACACATATGTAGATATATATGTGCATACACACATACACGAGAGAGAGAAAGAGAGAGACAGAGAGAGAGAGAGAGACAGAGAGAGAGAGACAGAGAGACAGAAAGAGAGAGAAGCAGAGACAGAGAGAGAGAGACAGAGAGACAGAAAGAGAGAGAAGCAGAGACAGAGAGAGAGAGAGACAGAGAGAGAAATACAGATGGCTCAAAAGACATTGTGTACACAAATGTTGACCAGAATAGACAAGACAATTAAACACACTGTTTACCTCTTCATTAGAGTGAGGTACATAGCTGATCTTCTTAGAATGCTAGGAATGATGTAATTTCCCAACCTAGTGATCCTTTCTGTCTGATGATTCAGGCTCTGCCTGTATCTCCCCAACATTATGTTTTAATTTATCACAGGACCTTTCTTTTATATCTTGAGCATTGCATTTAAGCCATGTAAATTATTGTTATGAGTGATGTCATTTGTATTTTTCAACAGCCTAAGTTATATCTATTTTAACTTAGGGTCAGGACAATTCTGATATCCACAAGTACTATGAATCTCTTGTCAAGAGTCCTAGACCCTAAATTTTGGGCATTATCTCAGAGTCAAAACTATCCATTCATATGGAAGATTCAAGACATACTTTGTGAAGAATCTTAGTATAAGCATGTCTTAAAATTATTGTTCACTTGGGAGTAAGTTAATTGTTATCTGAATATTTTTTCCAAAATTAAGCTGTGTTTAATTATGGCTTAAGACTTATTATGGCCAGATGCTAGGAGTATTGGTCCAACAGCAGGTACAGTAAAATCAAAGATCAGAGTTTCATTCTTACCTAACCAAACTGAAGAAGATTACTACGTATAAGAAACTACAGGAAATAAGTAATTCCATGCCAGGAAACACAAGTAAAGCACAACCCCAAAACCCACTAACTACACCAACATCAAAATAACAGGAAATAATCACAGTCAATAATACCTCTCAACATCAATGGACTCAATTCACCAATCAAAAGTCCAAGGCTAACAGAATGTATGGGAAAAGAATATCCATCTTTCTGCTGCATACTAGAAACACTCCTTAGCAATAAATATAGACATTATTTCAGAGCAAATGGCTGGTAAAGTTTTGTCCTAGAAAATAGACACAAAAAAAAGTTTGATTGAGGAAATGATGTAATTATATTATGATTTCACAAAATAAAACAATAAACAATTTATAAAGTTCCAACCTTTTATGCCATAGTTGCTATCTTATAACTACTACTTAAGGCAGAAGTCAGTAAGTTTCTCATATTTTAGATTTAAAAGCAAGAGGATTGGTTCAGTACAGTAAAAGGGGGGAATAAACTAGATGCTCAGGCATATTTCACATGATGGTGCTAAGTTATAAAGTAGTCCTCACTTTACTTTAACCTAGGCATTCATCCTTGCCACAAAACTCATAAAACTCTTCCATGTATGATGTGTTTGTTTTTTTTTTTTAAAAAAACAAGGATAGTGTTCTCAAAATTTACCTTGGTATGGAAGATAAATAAGTTCTACTCATTTCCATTTTTTAAAACTTCAGGCAAATGATAGGACTACATCATAATTTGACAATGGACAATAAAGTCAATATTAAAATGTGCACATAGAACCCATTGAGTTTCACTAGAGAAACAAAATATGCATGCTACTTATGTCTTTCTCTGAATTGAAATCACATGAAATCATATTCTGTCCCCAGGATGGTCCATAATATGGTACCTGCCCATGCATGTGGATCTCTAGACAAAACTGACAAACTTCATGGTCTGACAAGAAAGAATCTGATAAACAGCCATGATAGTCACATTAACCTTGATTCCTACTCAGTATGGTTCTGTTAATAAATACCAATTTTCAATTTATGTTCTAATATTGATTCACATTGTCTTTTTTATATTCTTGAAAATTTACTATGTAAATATTATATTTGTCTCATTTCTCTTCCATGTACTCTCCCTTGCTACTCTTCCTAATTTAACCTTCATTGCACTTAAACAATGCATTAGTTTTTCTAAAATTGCTGTTTCAGTGATTAATTTTAAAATTAATCCACAAGTCACCTTAATGATTTGTAAAAGCAATTTTTATCACCTCTTAGTGAGTTGCTGAGTTGTCTGAGCTTGACTGAGCTCAGTAGATTCTTGCCTATGGTCTCTCATATGGCTAGTCATCTAAAACTGCACTAGCCCAAACAGACATCTAGTATTCTAGATCTCATTCATATGGCTGCCAGGTACTGCTCACTATCAACTTGAAATTAAGCAGAAGCATTCTATTGTAGTGCTGTGAGTGGCCTCTCTATGTAGGATTTCCTCAGCATATTCTGGATTTCCAGAAGGGACTAGGCACGTGTAAATATTCTGAAGAGCGAGAAAGAAACTACATAGCTCATGACAAAGAATCCAAAGTCACCATATTCTGTGTTCAAGAATTTATGAGATGGCTGCCCAAGATATAGAAAATAACCAAGCTTCAGTCCAAATCTAAGGATCAGGAAATGTTGCCAAAGAGAAAGCAGGAAGTATGTAAATGCCAGGAGATAAGGTGAAGGACTATGAAATCCTATTTCTCAGATTCTGTACAACTACTGTAATCATTAGCTCACATCAACTGAAATACAGATCTACATACAGTAAATTCCTATTTCATGAATAAGTGGATTAATTCCAAATAGGGGAAATAGACTAAACACTCATCTCAACAAAGAACACAACAGGAAAAACTGACATTGTTTCAGTTCTGAATTCAGTGTCAGTTAAAGGATTGCAAACTTCAACACTATGTCTTCACTATTGTTGAGCCCTGATGCTGAGGAAGCTGTAACCTCTCCGTGTCCAGACAGCTCTCTTTAGCTTGGCTCAGGATGGAAGACTCATTTTTCTATGTGGAGATCCTTCCTCTCTGACTGATCTGAGGAGGTTGTCTCCCACATCCTCGACTTTCAAAATGTCACATATCCTTGGTGAGATTAGAGACCAAACTTCCTTTCTGCACATAAGACCTGCTTAGCAAGCACCTGGAAATCCTGGAATAACTCTCCATGCAAATGAACCAGTCCTACTATGCTAATCTCCAGAAAAAATCATCTACCTCCCTAAAACTATGTAGTGCTTGATTCACCATGAGTAAAGTTGAGGTCCCTCTCTGAAGTTAGTTGATCCTGAAAGTTTTTCATTTGGAACATATGCTCAGACTATTTAAACTCTATCCTTCGAATTGTTCCCTTTTTCTGGAGGACTGAGGTTCAAGAGCCCTGGGAAAGATGAAGGAACATATGGCTTAAGTGTGTCTCCCATGTTCTGAGATTAAAAGAATACACCACCACTCTTGACATCAAGGGATCCTTTCTTTATATATGCATACATATATGTATGCCTATAAACATCATACATCCAGTGGTCAGGAATGTCAGAAGTAGCCATTTGATTCCTGGGACTGGAGTTACAGATGATTATGAGCTACCACATCCACTGGAGAAATACTCAATACCCTTAACTGCTGATCTATATCTCCATCTTCACTAATAAAAAAATTAAAACTATTATACCAGATAGTTTTCTGTTAACTTGACAAGAGCTAGAGTTATTAGAAACGAGGGAGGCTTGATCAAGAAACTGTTTCCATAAGATCTGGCCTTACGGCATTTTCTTAATTAGTGATTAATGGAAGAGGGCACAGCCCATTTTAGGTGGGGTCAACCTTGGGCTGGTGGTGCTTGGTACTATATGAAAGCAAGGTAAGCAAATCATGGGAAGCAAGCCAGTAAGTAGCACCCTTCCATGGCCTCTGCATCAGCATCTGTTTCTGGATTCTTACTTTGCTTGAGTTTCTAGCTTGGCTTCGTTTAGTTATAGACTACAATCTGGAAACCCTTTCCTTCCTCTGCCCCTCAAAATAAATAAAAATAAAATAATAAGTAATTTAATTCATCAAATACTCCTGAAAATATCATGGATTCTATGTACTCTAATGTCTTTGTCAAACTATCAGCTATATATTAACACACATGTCTAAGATATATATTACACAGCTCTCCAATCATTTAAACATTTTTGCTTTATGTTTTAATTTTCTAGATAGAATGTCAAGGGTTCAAATGATGCAGAGACACACAGCTAAATATTAGAGGGAGCTCTGTGGTCTTAGGGAAGATTTGGGTTGTGGGACCCTAAGAGGACAAGGACTCTACAGGATAACCAACTGAGCCCACTAACCTGGATACTCGGTGTTTCCAGAGACTGAAGTATCAACCAAAGAGTAACTAGGAGCTTGACCTAGGCACCCTGCACAGATAAAACAGATAAGCAGCTTTGTCACCATGAAAGTCCCCCAACAACTGGAACAGTGTTATCCCTGAATCTGTTTCCTGCCTGCATGCAAATCATATTACCCTAAGTGGGGTGCTTTATCTGGACTTAGTGGGAGAGGAAGTGACTTATGGGGAAATTTTTGAAACAATTCTAGTAAAATCAGGGACTAGATAAGGCTGCCCTATCTCTCTCTATCAATGCAATATAGTACTTGAAGCCTTAGCTAGAGTAATTACACAACAAAAGAAGGTCATAGAGATACAAATTAGAAAGGAAGAATTAACAATACCACTATTTGCAGACGATATAATAGTATACTTAAGTAACCACAAAAATTCCACCAGAAAACTCCTACAGCTGACCAACAATTTTACCAGTGTAGCTGAATATAAATTTATCTCAAACAAATCAGTAGTCTTTCTCTTCTCAAAAGAAAACTGGGCTGAGAAAGAAATTAAGGAAATGACTCCCTTCAAAATAGTTACAAATAATATAAAATGTCTTGGTGTGACTCTAACAAAGCACGTGGAAGATCTGTATGACAAGAACTTCAAGTCCCTGAAGAAAGAAATAGAAGACCTAAGAAGATGGAAAGATCTCCCTTAATCATGGATTGGCAGGATTAAAATAATAAAAATGGCCATATTACTGAAAGCAATCTACAGATTCAACACAATTTCCATCAAAATTCCAACTCAATTCTTCATAGAGTTAGAAAGAGCAATTCTCAAATTCATTTGGAATAACACAAAACCCAGGAGAGCAAAAAGTATTCTGAACAATAAAAGAACTTCTGGGGGAAACATCATCCCTGACTTCAAGCTGTACAACAGAGAAATAGTGACTTAAAACTGCATGGTATTTACATAGAGACAGGCAGGTAGACCTTTGGAATAGAATTGAAGACCAAGAAATAAGCCCACACACATTTGGTCACTTGATCTTTGACAAAGAATCTAAGAACATCCAGTGGACAAATGAAGCATTTTCAACAAATGGTGCTGGTTCAACTGCTGGTCAGCATGAAGAAGAATGCAAATTGATTCATTCATATCTCCTTGTACAAAGGTCAAGTCCAAATGGATTAAGAATCTCCACATGAAACCAGATATGATGAGTCAAACAGAATAGAATGTGAGAAAGGTCATAAAACAGTGGCACAGGGAAAAATTTTCTTACCAGAACATCACTGGCCCATGCTCTAAGATTCACTATAGACAAAAATTTATTCATAAAATTGAAGATATTCTGAGAGGCAAGGGACACTGTCAATAGGATAAAACCACAATCAAGAGATTTGGACAACATCTTTATCAATCCTACATCCCATAGAGGGCTAATATCTAGTATATACAGAGAACTCCATAAGTTAGAATTCAGAGAATCCAATAGCCCTATTAAAAATAGTGTACAGAGGTAAACAGAGAATTCTCAACTGAGGAATCTCGAATGGCCAAGAAGCACCTAAAGAAATGTTCAACATCCTTAGTCATTAGGGATATGCAAATCAATATGACCATGAGATTTCACCTCACACCAGTCAGAATGGCTAAGATTAAAAACTCGGGTGACAGCAAATGCTGGTGAGGAAGTGGAGAAGAGGAACACTCTCCCATTTTTGGTGGGACTGCAAACTGGTACAACTACTCTGGAAATCAGTGTGGAGGTTCCTCAAAAAACTGTACATAGTACTACTTGAGGACACAGCCATACTATTCATTGACATATGTTCAAAAGATGCTTCAACATATAACAAAGACACATGCTCCACTGTGTTCATAGTATCCTTGTTTATAATAGGCAAAATCTGAAAAAACCCAGATGTCCCTCAACTGCAGAATTGCTGCGGAATATGTGGTATATTTACACAATGGAGTACTACTCAGTTACTAAATCAATGACTTCATGAAATTTGCAGGCAAATGGGTACATCTAGAATATATCACCCTGAGTGAGGAAACCCTGTGACAAAAGAACAAACAGGTTATGTACTCACTGATAAATGGATATTAGGCATAAAGCTCAGATAACCCACAATACAATTTATAGACCATATAAAACTGGAGAAGATGGAAGACCAAATTGAATGTGGATGCTTCTGTACTAGATAGAATAGGGATCAAAATAATCATGGGAGGTAGAGGGAGGTAGGGACTTGGGAGGAAAAGAGCAGGTGGAGGGGAAAAGTGGGGCAGGATCAGGTATGAAAGATGACAGGGGAGAACTAGAGAGGATAAAGAAATTGAATAGATGTGTGTAGCAGCAGGAGATAGGGAATTGGAGGTAACCACCAGAAAGACTATGTTGCCAGGAAAGAGTCTCCCAGGTTACATTATTGACATTAGCTAAAATATCCAACAAAGTAGAGACAGAGCATGTAAAGACCATGAGGAGAGTTTAGACATGGCCCCTGGTTGATGAATGGGGCAACCCACCCATCTCAAAAACTTTAACACAGAATTTCTCCTGTCTAAAAGAAACACAGGGATAAAGAATGGAGGAGAAACTGAAGAAAAGACTGTCCAGAGACTGCCCCTCCTGTGGATCCATCCCATATGCAGATACAAAATCCAGACACTATTGCTGATGCCAAGAAGTGCTTGCTGAAAGTAATCCGATATAGCTGTCTCCTGAGAGGCTCTGCCAGAGCCTGAACAATATAGGTGATAATGCTCACAGCCAACCACCAGACTGAACTCGGGGACTCCAATGGAGGAGTTAGGACAAGGACTAAAAGATCTGAAGGCATTTGACAGCACATATGAAAAACAAAAATATCAATCAACCAGACCCCCCAGAGCTCCCAGGGACAAAATCACCAACCAAAGAGTACACATGGAGTGACCATGGCTCCAGATACATATGTAGCAGAGCATGGCCTTACATGACATCAGTGGGAGGCGAAGCCCTTGGTCTTGTAAAAGCTTGAAGGCCCAGTGTATGGGAATGCTCGGATGGTTAGGAAGTAGGGGATAGGTGAGTGGGGACCACCCTCATAGAAGCATGGAGTGGGAGGATTAGATAGGGGTTTGCAGAGGGGGAATCAAGAGAGAGGATAACATTTAAAATGTAAATAAAGTAATCAATTAAAAAGACCATTAAAAGAGTTTAGATATCAACAAACCTGTTCAAGAATAGGATACAGATCTCAATGAAAACTCTTCACAGAGGACTATCTAATGACTAAGAAGCACTTAAAGAAATGAAAGAATGATCACCATCCTTATTCATCAGTGAAATACAAATAAAAACAACTCTGAAATTTCATACCTTTCAGAATGACTAAGATAAAATTCAGTTGACAGATCATGGTGGCAAGAATATGGAGCAAGGGAAATACACCTCTATTGTTGGTGAGAGTACAAATTAGTGCAATGATTTTGGAAACCAATTTGGCATTTCTCAGAAAATTGGGAATAGTTGAATGTACTTCATGAGCCAGCTATACCACTCCTGGGCAAAAGAAACTGATGCTTGACCATACCACAAGGACACTTGATCAACTGTGTTCATAGAGACTTAACTTATTATATTCAGAAATTAAAGTACACTATATGTCCCTCAGCTGAAATTGGATAAGGAAAATGTGGTAAATTTTTACAGTTTTATATTATGCAGCTATTAAATAGAATGATGTCAGCTTTTCAGATTACAGATTACTGAGCAAGATGATAGTATTGCCATTTAGAGGGACAGAAGGAAATATTTCACAGCTCTTCTCTCTTCAGACACTGCTGCACAAGTATCTGAATTGCAACATCCACATTTTAATGTTCTCTGTATTCCTGGATATAGTTCTGCCAAGAATCAGTCTTCATGTTGTACATAAGATTGATTTATATATTTTTTTCTGTTGTGGGCTTGTTTCTGAATTCTTGTTAGTTCTGTGAATTCTTAAAAGATGGAAAACACATGGAACAATACTGACCTTTTGAAAACTCAGTACCTTTGGGAAAGATGATCCCAGCATAATGGTCTGCAGCTATCCTCAAGGAGAGCCTTCAGCAGGCAGCAGGAGAATCAGTCCTTGGGAGAAGTAATTTAGACATCAATTTTAAAGGGCCTATGCAATTACTTACTCTGAAATTTGATTCTGAGCAGAAGAATAATTGCACATTTGAGGCAGTCCTCATGTTGCAGCATTATAGATTATTTGTCATCATTTTTGAACTTCCAATAACCTGCTCTGGCATAATTTGGAGTCATCAAAATAAGAGGACATTTTCACCTAACTCTGCAAATGATCAAAATAACCAAGGCAATCAGCTCCTGTGAACCCTTCTAGATCTTATTAGGATGAAAGAATGCCCCTCTCTCTTTCACTTGCTTACTCTTTCCAAACTTCCTCTCGAGGAGCTGATGATCTCACAGTCAAATCCAGTATACGATCCCTGAGTGGAGCAGGACCTGTCGCTCCTCTCCCCGCGGGGGATTCAAAACCCTTGCTCTTAATAGATAAGAGACCCTGCTCGCGACAACCATGCATGTACCAAGAGCAGTCCTAGGTAACAATTTATATAGAGATTAGTTAATTGAGTAACACTTCTAATTGTGCCAGCATCTTGTTATTCGAGCATTGCCAAATATATAAAGCTGTTGGATAATCTTTAAACATTAAAGTCTCATTTCTACTGGGTACTACATGAATGGCGGGATGGTCTGGGCTCAGCCAGCCTTGTGGAGACAGCTTGGAAGATTGGCAGAGCCATTTCCCACATTGGTGTCTTGTGGGTGGCAGAGTCAGTGTCTCTGGCTGCCTGAGCCAGTGACCTGAGCTGGTGGCCTGAGCCTAGGTCTGAGTTCATGGCCACAGGCCTAGGCTAGCTGGGAAGCTGGCAGCTGATTAAGAACAAGCCAAGATTGGGAGTCACTGTTTTTAAATATCTCCTGTTACAAGTAGCAACCAACATCTGATACAAATTCACTAGAAATTTAAGTCTATTTCACCTGAGAGTAAAAGTTGTATTTTTTTTTTTTTATAAAAGAAAGTGATTGAGTAAGTGCTGAGATAAGTCACTTGACTCCTAGTGGGGGAACCCTGAACAAGAAAACTGTTTGTTCCCTGCTGTGAAGAATTTCAGGTTGTTTTTTGTTAGGAAAAGGAAGTAGCTTACTTTTAGTGCAGAGATATTTCAACTGTGAATTAAAATTGAGACTATTTATTTTTAACATAGATTTAGAAACAGGTTTGTCTGATTCACGTGGGGAATCTTGTCTGGGCTACGGAACAAAGATAGGTAGAGTAAATTTGTCTGTTGCTCTGTGCCTAGACAGGTATAGATTATTAGCTTCTCTGCATCAAGAGAGGTAAATAAATAAGGCTCCATTTTGTAGCAGTTACTGATTTAAATATAATGTTACAATATAGGGATTATTAGCTTTTAGAAAAGATTTTTAAACAAATTTGTCCAAACCACATGGGGATTTTTGCCCATGGTTTGGAACTTAGATAGGGAAAATTGTCACTGGCTCTTGAGTAGAGAGTATAGTGTATGAGTGGAAGCTGCTCTGGAGTACAAAGCCAAACAGATAGATGGTATAAATAAAGAAACTCTTCTAGGCAGAGGGCTGAACAGAAAGATAGTGTAAATCAGATATATTCAGATGATATAAAGTTATATTACCTCTCAGGATACTCAGGTTCTGTCTAACATGGGCCTCAAGGGAATTCTGGGTTCATTTCCTGCTTGGCAAAAAAAGGAAAGGCCTAAGAATAGGCACATACAGTATTTTAATTATTAAATTGATTTTATTTTTAAGATGGGTGTGATTTTCAGTTTTGTGGTTATATTTTTCCTCTGAGAAAGAGGTCAAGATAAAGGTTTTTCTGGTTACTGGCTCAAAGAAATTCTATTTTGGGAAAAAGGTTTTGGCTATGTGTTTTCAGAAGAGATGATTAAGGTATTTCTACTTCCCAGAATTATATGGATTAGCCATGATAGAGGCAGGCCCCAAGAAGACTAGATCCCAGAATTCAAACAAAAAATATTTTGATATTAAAATTTGTTTTGAGAATTATATATTGGAGAAATACACAGCCTTGGTGTATCTACTTATCAAGCCAGCTGAGCAGACCTGCTCGAACCTCTGACATCCTGGAATTTCAGCTGGATGCAGTGAAGACACAGATGTCAGAGGCTTATCAATTTACCCTTCCCCCACTCCACTTCTAATATCTCAATGCTCAAATTCAGCTTGAAGAAGTTAATGAAGAGTCAGCACCCCTATTCTCGGCTTGGGTACTGAGGTGGTTAATATTAGGCTATCCTTCTAGGGGAAAGTAATGGTTTTATTGGAACAGGGAAGAATAGTTAGAATTGATTACATAGCCATAACCTATTGGTAGAAATCTGTATAACTGTTATTAAGCTGAAATTATAATTTCTTAAATGGTACAAAATTTATTTTGATTTCAAATTTAAGGGTTTCATTGTTATACTTTCTTTTATTAAGTCAAAATTGGTGGGTACAAGGCTTAGACCTTCTTTGATTTTTTAAAAATTGATTTGAGATGGTTAGTTTGTTGAGTTAAGGGCCTACAACAAATTCATGGCTCTGAGTTGATTGTTAGGGTGTTTTCTAGATTTTAATTAGTAATAGCTGAGAGGATTTAGCAGATAACAGTCCAGACTGCTTTACATAAATAGTTGGTTTTCAAAAACTTCAGAAGTCCACAGAATTGATGTTTCAAACATTCCTATATTAATGTTCATTTAATTAGAGACCTGTCTGCTCCTGACAGCTTCCCTGTCTTGGATTCTAAGAGGAACTTGAGCATCTCTGGAGTTACTCCAGTTGTAGTGAGACAGTCACTATGCAAAAATTGCCTCTTTTCATCTACAGACAATATACTGTCCAGAAAAGGGACACATTTGGGGAATAGTCAACTGATTATATCTGTCAAGACCAAATTGTCAGCCCTTAAAAATTCTGCATTACTAGGTCTGTCAGATGACCCTGGGCAAGAAGGCTTAAGACCAGATGCTCCAATGTTTTGAAGTATAGGGACTATCCAGGTATTCAGCAGTCTCTATAAATTGGCTAAGCTTTGGAAGCTATGCTTTGTGCTTCCCATATCTTCAGTTAATTCAGTCATTCAGGATTTTTGATGAGGTTGAAGACTTATAGTCTCATAGCCAATTTGAGAGAACAGATTTGAGAGGATGGTTTTCAGCTGATACTCATTCTAAAGCCAGGACATAAGCCAGGTTTAGAACTAAGTTTTTAGTTAGGAGAGATGACAGAGGTTCTGTGTAGTTGACAAAAATGATGGACTGGGTATTGGGTCTACTTTGTACCTTACTGATTCAAATTGGTAGAGTTGTGTTCTAATTGTATTTTGAAAGTTTTTTTTGAACTTTGACAGCAAGGGTGATATGTAGCAGCATATTTTCCCTGCAAGTTGTGAGGAGCTAAGGTGGGATGAGTAAGGAGAGAAAGAGGAGGAGAAAGGAGAAGAAGAGGAGAAGGAAGAGGAGGAACTACTGAGGCAGAGATGTAGGATCCTTGAATGACCACGAGTGTACCGAGAGCAGTTCTTGGTAAAAACTTATATCTAGGTTAGTTAATTGGTAAACACTTCCAATTGTGTTGGCACCTTGTAGGTGGCCGGACCAGAGCTTCTCGTCTGCTCGTGGCCTCAGGCCTCCCCTAGTCAGGAACATGGCTGCTCTGTAACACAAGAAAGACCAGATGCTGCTGTTTTTAAATATCTCTTGCAACAGGAGTAGAAATATGTTGTTTGTGTAAGTTTGTGTCAATAGTATATCATGAAGAAAACTGCATTGTCATTAAAGACTATTTGAAAGAAGACTTTTCAAGTCTGTACTCACTGTAACTTCATCCTCCCACCTGACTGTTCTTAGTTATTTGCATTTTGCCAAGTTCTGCCATTAAAATTAAAATACAATTTTAAAAAGACTCCTTCCAAACAGAGCCATTCTCAGAAATTAATGGCTCTCTTCCTATAAATCTGTCATGCTATTAGAAAAAGCATTAAATATATATTTTCACTTTCAATTTCTTATTTAGTTGACTTCACAATTTGGTATTTGTTCAAGTATTTTCTTTTCACTGTGAAGATTTGCATTTTTCTATGTCTTATGAATCTATACCTTTCATTGTAATTTCTAGTTCCATGTCATGTAATAGAGTTCATTCTGTCTTTAAATGTTCTTTAAGCTTATTTTGTTCGTAATCAAATAATAAGAAACACATTGTGATGCAAACAAGATTAAATGATTTTAAAGTTTTAATTTTATTGGAGTCCAGGTAATTTTATTCATTTAAAAGCTAGTACTTAGAAATATTCATAATGTTTTCATGAATATATGAGTAACTGTGTTTCCAGGCTTTCAGTGTTTTTCCAAACTGAAGAAAATAATTTATATTTTCAACAGAAACATATATTCTAATTTGTATTATTTCTCCAAGTGGGTAAGGATTAGGCTTAGGTAATGGTTAATGTTAAGTTGGGTAAAAGGCAAACTACAGTGAAGTAAATGTTTTTAATTTTAAAAGTAAATTCAATGAAATTATGGATAGGCAATGGCAATTGAATCTTATTTCATGAAATATTTAAAATTTTCACTTAAAACTAACTGAACAATCAGACAGTAAACCTAGAAACACCTGGTCATACTTTTCATGAACCTACATATTAAGATTACCCTTAATCCAAAAGTCAATTTTCAAGTGCTGGGAGTCAGGGAACCAGTGTTCTGCTAACTGTGGAGAAATTAGTGGGGGCAAATTACGTATCCAAGAACATTTGGGCAACAAAAATTTGGCTTGCTCACACACACATAAACACACACACACACACACACAAGCACACACACATACACAAAGACAGGGAGAAAGAAAGAGTCATGCCAGCAAATGTAAGGGAAGACTGGTATTAGAAAGTAGTGTCAGAAATTCTCATGAGAAAAGTATACTGATGTGTATGCATGAATATATTGCAAGAAAAGCCATTATATATTTATGAATTAAAAATACTAAGTAAAAGGTATAGGAAAACAGAATAAAATTATGTTCTTTTCAGGAAAATGATTAAAAATGGGCATCATCAATCTAAGCTAAATAATCTAGCCTCACAGCAGTGCACTGTCAGGTGGACTCAGTGACATTTAAAGAAAGAATCCTCCAAATTAGCAAATTGTTCCAAGTTGGGTGGCTATTGTGGAAATGGAGACAGGAAAGGAGGACACATTCAATCACACTCCATTAATACACATATGGACTATTTGAACAGTAAAAATAAATATTTGATAAATAAACAATTGCATTAAACATTATAATATTAAAGCAGAAAAAAATGTCTAAGACGTGTATAACTTCAACCTGGTGCTTGCCCATTATTCATCCCCACTTTCCTCCCTAATACCTTAGCTTGTCAGCTCTTCCTAATCTGATTTCTGTTTCCATTGAGATCAGAGGTGATATTTTAATTTCATGATACATTGCACTCTTCACTCATTGTTGACAATGAAGGAAGCAAGAAATGTATCTGAGTTGAATGATTTGAACAGAAGCTACTACTGTGTTGTAGGAAACATAGCAAAGGTCAAGACTGGCTTCCTGCAGGACTTCTGCTCCCAGGAGTACACAGTATGAAATATATAGCCTGATTCTTTGTTACATTGTTTCTCTCTCTGTTTTTCATTGAAGATTTCTAAGTCTCCCAATGAAGACCACTCAGGCCATACTTTGTGTCAATTTATTATCTGGAGAAACCATGCAGTTCCCTGGCATTCAATAAGAGAAACTCCCAGCATTAAGCCCCTTCTTTTTCTCCCTGAAAGTCCTTAAGTGTAGAGATAACTATGAAGTTATAACTGGAGTAGATTTGGCAAGTCTTAGCAACTTCCCTTCAGAATACATACCATTATGGCATGAGGAAAGTATGCAAATTTACAATGTAGTTAGAGACTATACAGCATTAGGAGAGCGGGAGGAACTAGTTTTCTTTACAGAGACTGTTGACTACTTTTTTCATTTATAGAGCTTCTCAGAAATTTTGGGATGTTATATGAGGAACTTTTCAGGCTGGAGGTTTTTTGGATAGTTCCAGCTTTATTCTTCAATGTCAGATGTTCAAAATATGTAGTGTCACCTATAATAGGGTCTTAAATGAAGCTTTTGGATGCAATTAGAGACAATTAAAAAACTGATATTGTTTTGTTCATGTCTTGGACCAACAAATCTATGGGACTTTTCCCTTGCTCACTTCTGTGTTTTTTTTGTTTGTTTGTTTGTTTGGTAGTCTATGTTGCCTGTGGGGAGCATTATCAGCCAAATAGTATATTTCATGTATAGTATACCTGTACTTTTTAGATACATGTACATTTATGCATGCTAACTGTTTAAAGTAAAAGTAAAACAGATGTCTCCCTATAGTTTATAAAACATATATAGTGTTATTTACCTTACTTTCTTTCCTCAACTTCTGCATGGCACGCCTTGCTAGTTAATTTCTTTTAATTTTCCCCTTTTCTCACAGCTTTTTTATTCTACATCGCCTTCTCTAGAGCTTTTATTCTTCCTTCACCTGATTGTTCAATTATATTTCCATGTCTACTCCATGTTATATATTAAATTTTAAAGAATCACAACTATGGACCATAGACAATATAGAACATGGAGCATTTGCCTTACTGTACCTGGGTAATGTCACTCATGATAACATGTATTAGGTTCATTTATTTACCTGCCAAATCTTTGAGAAAGGATTAATGCTTTCATGAAAGTTGCAGAAGACATGATGAACTTAGGAAAAAAAAAAGCGTACCCTTTCCATATACCAATTACAAATATACTGAGAAAGAAAACATGAAAATAATTGTATTCACAACAGCATCAAAATCTATCTATAAGAAAACCTAGCCAATATTATGAAAAATTTCTACACTGAGAGCTACAAATCTCTGAAGAAAAAAGATGTATGAAGGCATCAAAGTATGAAAGAACTCCCATGGCTTTGGTTTGGAATTATTAGTATTGTAACATGTGTATCCTAACAATATTAGAGATTCAACATAATCCCAACCAAAATACACATGGGATTCTACACAGAAATTATCTAACATCATAAACTGAATATGTGGACACAAATCGCTCTGGATCTTCAAAGCTATTTTAAGAAACAAATAATTTAGGGGGTTCACAATATCAGATTTCAAGCCAGGTTACAGAATTATATATTTAAAAACTATGATAACAGCAAAAGCAGATACTTGGATCAATGTAATGAAAACAGAATCCCATTCTTGAGTATACATAGCTAGAGTTATGTGATCTTTGATAAAGATGCCAACAATTCACAATGCAGGGAAGGCAGAATCCCCCAAAAATGATACTGGAAAAACTGAATGTCCACATGTGGAAAAATTATATCCATATTTACCACTCTTCATATAAAATCAAATACAAATGTGTGAAAAATCTTAATGTGAAACCTAAAGGCCTGAAAGTATTAGAAGAAAACAGGCAGAACTGAATGAAGAGTAGAAAAGAACTTTATGAGTAAAGCTTCATTCAGACAGGACTTAAGGACGATAATAGACAAAAAGGATCAGACAAAAATTAAATTTTTGCAGCTAATGAAATATTCAGGTAAGCAAAGATACAGTCCATAGAGTAGGAAAAAAACCTTGTCAGCTGTACTTCTGATAGGAGATTAATGGCCAGAATACACAGGGAAGTCAAAACAACAAGAACAACAAAAAATCCAACCCAAACAGCAAATATCTCAAATGAAAATTGACAAAGGATCTATAGAGAGGATTCAAAAAGAAAAAACAAATGGCAAACAAACATTGAAGGAAGTGATCAAAATTCTTAGAAGGTAGAGAATTTAAATTAATAGTATATTGCGATTTCATGTTACACCTGTGAGAATGGTGAAGATCAAGAAAACAGTAGACAACATATTCTGTAGAAGATATACAAAAGATGAACCGTCATTCATTTTTGGGGGGGAAGAAAACTAGGCAATCAGCATTGAAATAGGAGTCCAGAATTCTGAAAATCTAAAAGAAAATTTGCCACATAACCCTGATTCACCACCCTTGGAATCAACATTCTACTCTCAGATATGTGGTCATGTTCACTGTCACTCTAGTCACAATAGGTAAGAAGGGGAAACAACCTAAAGATCATACATCTGCTGAGTGGATTGATAATGTGGTACATACAAACAATGGAGTAATACTTGGGTGTAAAGAGACAATTATCCTTTAACATCATTACCATATTAGGTGTTGCTCCTGTAGTTAATGCACATTGAAAATCTTCCACACTCCACCTTGCTGGGCTACAGTCCCAAAGAGACATAATGGAGCAAGGTCACCCAGTGGCTACTAAATGATAGCATTGTTTGTCTTCCTTTTATAAACAGAATGGCAGTGTATGTCTCAGCACATAGTTGGGAGAAAGTCCAAAGCCTCCTCCAAGATGCTTGTTGTCCTACTTACAGCAGTCTTGCTGGCCCTGACCTCAGCTCAGAGCACAGATGAAGGTACCAAGGATTACAGGGTGGAACCTGGAGACATTCAAGGCAAAGAGAAGAGAAAGGAGGGGAGAAATGGCAGACATGGGTTAAAAGAAAACAGGATCATAGGCTTTCTGCGATAAAGGTTGGAATAGTTATGTCTTTAGCAGGTAACATGGTCTCTTACTTAATATTCTATCTGAAATCCACAAAATTTTTGAAGAGAGGAAGATGATGGCCTATTTTGAGTTTAGGAATTTGCTTTGCACAATGTAAAGAAACATGAAAAATACAGATTTGTGAGCATATTATCATAGAGTGTGTGAATATTGGGTACAGTCAGCTAGGCTATATAGTGGTTGTCAGAAGCAAGACACAGACAAACACACCAGGATTAATTCAAAGTATAGATATATAGAATAAATTTAATTTTGTAGATACTGATATATAATCATCAAAGCCAACTCTAAATATTTTACTCAGCCCACCTCTAGAATGTTAAGCAGATAATGTAACATTTTAAGATTGGTACTCAGGGATTTGTCTCCTGACTGTACTAAGGAATACTGAAGAAAAAGTGGGTGGGACATATTTTCAAGCTGAATTATGTGGCATAATTTTAAAAATGTAGTATAATTTAAATAGGAAGTAATTTGATAGTAGTTTTTCTGGGAGAATTGAAAAGATCTTTATGTTTTACTCTGGAGGGTAAGAACACATGGAAATCGCATATGCTCTCCTATACCTGTACTTTTCCAGAAGCATCTCAGACACTAACTGTTGAGCTTAGTTGTGGTTAGACATTTGACTCTGAAAGCCATTTTTTTTTGTAGAACTCTTTTGTAAGCTCTGAAAGATTGTTGTCTGAAATTTCTCTTTATTCTATTCTTTATTTCTAGATGTCAACAATGTTCAGACCCCTGATGAACAACCAGGTAAAAAGAAATCCATCATCCTTGCATGGTATTTAACTGTCTGTGCTTCAGTGTGTTGTCACATCATATATTTGTCTGATAGGTGAGTAAATAGTACTTTCTCTATGCATATGAATAGATATTCCCTAACCTGATGATGGGAACATTATTGAGGTCAGTCAACTGAATGAAGGAGAGACAAAGCTTCAGTAACTGCAGAAATGATTTATCTTCTTACCACCCACAATTCCCTGTGAGATGAGGCAGAAAACAAAAATTCCTTAATACTGACTTCTTTGTTTGTTAGAGAATTCATGGTTTCGTTTTTGTTGATGTTCTTGTATATAATAATAGAGCTTCATGAACAAGATGGGTTGTTGGCTTTCCCTGTTTTCTCGTTTCCTTTCTGTTAGTAGATAATTGTCTTTGATTAAAGAAAAATAGAAGCAAATTGTCCCTAGGTATTCAGTATGTTTGTTGGACACAATTATTGTTAGTCTTTTTTCATATTGAAGTGTATAGGAATTGAACAGTTAACTTATATTTCACTCTAGTGATGGCAAACTCTATCTAAAACTCTCTGTATAATTTTATATTTATTTTATATTGGGACCTGAAGTACAACTTGCAAGTCTCCTGTTATTATTGTATTTTTCTTTTCATTATTACTCTTTTTACTTTGGAAATACCTAACATGATTAATACGGATCTAAACCTTCTTGTTTGCAAGGATAGGACCACACACTTGAACTAGGATTACAAATGCAAATACCTTTGTACTTTTGTAATGTGGAATTAGAAAGCCAAGAGGAGGATTTCTGAAAGAGGAATTTTGCAGTTGGCAGACAGGTTTTGAGAGAAAGGATTGTGTGATCAGATCAGGGAAAGAAAACAAGAGGAAAGTCTCTTATCAATGTGCTCATATCTTCTGGTCCTTTCTATGCAGATTCTGTGCTACAAATCCAGAACTCGGATTCTGAACTCTCTTTTGCTGGTGTAAATTCAGGGAATGTTCAGGAGAGTGAATCACCACCATTAGCAAATGAAGGGCCTTCTGCCAAATCTGGGAATGAACCAGAACAGCAACAGTGGGAACCAAACCCAGTAAAGAGTCAAGAGCCTTTTGACACTACTAGGAAAGAACAGAAAAATCAACCTGTGGCAGAAAATGTAGAAGAGGTTAAAAACCAACTTCTCCCTTCTGAAAACTCACAAGAACCACCTCAAGGAAGAAATCCAGAGCAGAAACTGTCTTCTCCTAAGAATCTGAAAGGCTCTGAACATTATAGAGGCAATAGAATGAGGGGTATATTTACTTTTGACAGTGCAGCAAGATTTGATTATCCAAGATTTGTAAGATTGGCTAAGAAGGACTTGAATTATCTGGGTAAGGTGAAAGAGTCAAACTTAATGAGTATAAAGACCTTTTCTCTGTATTTGTCAGGTCATAGTGTGAAAGTTTGCTAAATGGAAGTATATGGACCTGGCAATAGCCTCAGCCTCATTTCAATCTTAGCATTCAGACAATACAGGATGGTACATCTTTGATGGTCAAAGATGACCTTGCACAAGCTCTCCAATGTACTTGTGCCTTTGAGAAACATAGCTTCACAGTTCTTTTATGCTCCATTGCTCCTTTATTTTTTATTTATTTTATTTATTAATTTTGTAACAATGATTACCATTTAACTTGACTTGGCTTATGTAAGTACAGAAGCAATCTTTCTTTGGTCCTATGTCCTCTGAATTCACATTCACTGTTCTCTCATCTTAAGTGTGTACAATCTGCCATACTCACACATGGATATTTAGATCCATTGTCCCTGAGTGATAACTTATATGAACCTCTTACCTGTTCATAGGTTTA
This sequence comes from Grammomys surdaster, assembly GCF_004785775.1. Classification (NCBI taxonomy): domain Eukaryota; kingdom Metazoa; phylum Chordata; class Mammalia; order Rodentia; family Muridae; genus Grammomys; species Grammomys surdaster. The sequence continues at coordinate 8,277,902 of NW_021604792.1, forward strand.
ATATGTTCTTCTGAAGTGGTGTATGCCCAAGTTGGTCTGAATCTACCATCCTAGGAGTAAACATGGCTGAATATCATAAGTTATATATAATAATAGTTCTCATTTTTGTCCTTGAAAGCCATTAATTTAATCCTTTTGCAATATTTTTAGAAATATTAGTATGCGTATGTGTCTAAATATTATAAAATTGAGATTTACATGAATAATTTATGTGGAGACTTTAAGTTCATTCATTTCCAAAACTACATTTCTTAGAAAAGTTTGTTACTTCATAAAGTCTGTGTATCTCCCCACAGCATGCTTCGCTTGGTTTATTTTCCTATTTGTGTATTCAGGTTTGTTGTTGTTGTTGTACACTCTTGAATTGCATGGTCTGTCATGATCTGTTTAAAGGTTGTTCTGTTAATAAATATTGTGATTAGTTTCACTTGTTCAATCAGTCAGGGCACATAGCACTAAAATACTTGGAAATTTATCCTGGAACCTATTATATCAGATACAATGGGTGAACAATCTAAGTTGCTCACTCACGTTCATCTTGTAAGAACTTACTTAGTTGCATTGTCTTCTCTGTGCCTGATTAGAGTAAACCTGAGAAAACAGGGAAGGAATGAGTTGGAGGAGCTGGAGGAAGAAGAGGGTGTGAGCTTCCAACCCTCTCAGTACAGGGACACTAATAGCAGTTAAGGAACCTCCAGCTTGTCCCGATTTTCCAGTAATTTTCTCCTTCCTTTTCTCTTTCAGAGAGCGCCTGATAAAAATATGACCTTCAGATGTCAACAGTTTAGTGCTGATTTTCTATATTGTTTCAATAAAATTTTCAGCATGCAATTTCTGAGTGTTGTCTGTGTTTCTTAGTAAGGGAGAGGAGAGAATTGAGAGCTGTGGCTACATTAAACAACACCTAGCAAAACACACCAGGAACACTTGAAATATTTCCATCTTTTTTCCCATACACAGATAGCAAAAGAAATTCTGCTCCTAAAACTATGTAATTTTCCCTTGTAGTCTGTATTATAAATTCATGTTGCAATATGCAATTTTCAGCTCTCTTGTTGAGATTATTTTCCTGCTTAAAGAAATCTGAGGAGAAGTATTGAGGGAGTTGAAAACCTGAGTTTTCAACATTGAGACACTCTGTGGCTCATCTGTCAGGTTTGTACTCTTCTAGTTCCATGTTCCATTTTCTGTTCCACATATTTGGATCTAAAGTAAGTTTCTTTCTTTTCTATTTTTCTTCTTTTCTTAATATTACTAAAAATCTAGACACTATTCAGTTATACAAATGTTAACATAAATGATAAACATGTTATTTTAAATTTAGCTTTATTGATCTGAATCTGAATAAATTGTAATTGAGTTCCATGTTTAAATTACTAGAACTCGCTTCATCTCTCCCTCTTACTTGCATTAAACACATGTAAAAGAAAGAAAACCTCTCAACATTTTGTCTGGAAGGATTTCTTACAGCTAATCTTTTTTTTGATGTCATCTTGTGGTATAGGTTGGTTTTCTTTTAGTGATGATTGGATTATTTTAAAGTTTTGCTTATTTTTTTATATATGAATATACCAGAAGAGGGCATCAGATACCAATACAGATGGTTTGGAAGTCAGCATGTAGTTTCTGGGATTCAAACTCAGAACCTATGGAAGAGTAATAGGTGCTCATAACAACTGAGCTACCTCTCCAGCCAGATTCAAATATTTTTATCAGTTACATTTTGATAGGATCCTATGGACTCCAGGATGGACTTAAGCTCAGGTTATAAATGTAGACAACTTTCAACTTATTTCTTTTATTCTCTGTTCTTTTTCTTTACTTTTCTCTTATAAAATACATCCAGACCACAGGCTCCATTCTGTTCTTTTCACCCAGTTTTCTATACCTCCTGCACTCCCTGTATTCCAGAATCACTGCTTTAAACATTTTTTTTAATTCAGAAAAGAACATGGCTCTCAGTGATATCAACAAAACACAGAAGAGCAAGCATTAAGACTAAGACCAAATTCTCATATCAAGGCTGAATGGGGCAATCCAGTAGGATGAAAATGATATCGTAGTAGGCAACAGAGTCAGGAAATTTTTCTCTCATACTGTTAGTAGTCCCACAATACCTGCAAGCTAACAACCTCAATATGTATACTGAAGACTTTGTGAAGACCAATTTATTGTTTGTGATTATTGTGTCAGTCTCTGTAAGCCTTTATGAGCCCCAGTTAGTTGATTCTGTGTATCATAATCTTATGGCATGCTTGAGCCTTCTGCCTTCTTCAATCCTTCTTGTGCTTCTTCTGAAGGATTCCATGATCCCTGAATAATATTTGGTTGTGTTTCTATGCATCTGCTCCCATCTTTTGCAGAATGAACTTCTTTAATGACTAGTATGCTAGGTTCCTGTCTATGAGTATAGCAGAGTATTATTCAAAATCATTTCATTTCATTTCATTTCATTTCATTTATTTTATTTTATTTATTTTATTTTATTTTGCCAATATCACTTTGTTCAATCATAAGACTATATGCTACCTAGCATCTGGTTTCTGGAATAGCAGGCACTGTCAGATATATGTTCTCTCTAAAGATATGGATCTTAAGTTGGATCACTTATTGGTTGGCCCGTCTAACAACTTCTGTGCCACTTTTACCTGGGCATATCTTGCAGCAAAGACAATGTTTAGGTTGAAGTTTTTGTGTTTATGTTGGTGTCCCATTCTCTCCACTGGAGGATTTGAGTTATTACTAAAAATGACCATTTATGGAACTATATTCCCTATTACTAGCAATCTACACCAGGGACACCCTTGTAGATTCAAGGGAGTTTCCATTGCACTAGGTTTCTACCTCACAACAGATAAGTCTCTCAGTTCTAGTCTTCTCTCCCAGGACTATCACTTCATCTATGTTTACCTATGCAATCCCTCCTATTCTTATCCCCACATGCCCCCAGAGAGGCTGTATAACCAATTTTACTATCTCTTCCTAGGATGACTTTGATCCCCTTTGGTCCTTCCTTATCACTCAGCCTCTCTAAGCTCTGTGGCCACATTTTATTGAGTTCTGGGGTTTCGTATACAATTATACCAAGTTTAACAAAATGGTGGTTTTATAATTTTTCTTTTTGGGGTTGAGTCTGTGTTTTTCCGACTTCTCTAGATTTTAAAGAATGGAAAACATGCAGGGCATCTCTTGACCTTTTGAAAACAATGTTTTTGTGAATTATGATGCATGACTATGAGTGCCAGGAGCAGGCAGAACTTCAGCAGGCAGCCACAGATTAAGCCCTGGTAAGAAATATTTGGACAAGAATTAAAAGCAACCATACCATTAAATTTCACTGAGAAACTTTATTTTGATTAGAGAAATAATATCTATAGATAAGGTAGTATGAACACACTACATTATAATCTTATATCTTAAGGGGTCATTTGTCATCATTTCTCTAGCTCCAGGAACCAGATATGGTACAATTTGGAGTCTTAAGAACAAATGAATCCATTTCTACACCTACACACATGAACACAAAGGCCAATGCAATCAGTTCCTGTAACTAGTTTTAAATCTTACCAGGACTAAAATGTACTGCTATATCTTATCCTGTTTTCCTTTGTTTGTTATTGCTGCTGCTGTTTTTGTTGCTGCTCCTGATGCTGTTTTTGTTGTTGTTTGAATAAGGATCTCTCTACACAATCTTGACTGACCTGGAAATTCTTATATAGAGAGCAAACTGTGATCCTGTGGAATATTGGGATTTAGGGCATGCACCACTAATCCCAGGATGATCATCTTCTTTCTTATTCTCTCTTTCACTTTTCTCTCTTTCTACCTCCATCTTTCCATCTTACTTATTCCCTTTGCAATATTATCTATGAAAAGAATGATCATTTCATACAGAACCATTCATGAACTTGTATGGTTTTCACCTTATAAAATATTGACCTTGCTTCAAATGATGTCATATGGCTATTTTACTTCCAATTTCTTAGTTGAATTAACATTTTGGCATATGTTGGAGTTAATTCTTTCTTCTATGATGATTTACATTTTTCTAATCTCAGACATATTTCCTTTCTCTATAATTTCAGTTCCATGTCATACTTGCTATCAGCATGTAAATTTTGAAGTTTTAAATATATTGAAGCCTAATAAAATTCACAGATTTATAATTAGTGATGAGGAATTTCCATGAAGCATATATGTATATCTTCACAATTGAATTCATTTTTCCCAATATGAGGAAAATAATTCTATATTTTCACAAGAATCACAGATTTTAGTGGTATAACTTATATAACTAAAGATAAAGTATGGGTTTCTACTAGGTAAATCAGGTAAAACAAACTATAATTCAGTGTTTAATTGTAAAGTTAATATCACTGATGTATGAAAAGGCACTGCCCATTGTAGTTTGTGAATATTTAAATCATGACATAAAACTGATAAAGGAACTAGACTGCAAACCCAAAAGCCCTTGACAATATTTTCTGTGAATCTACATGTTTCTTATGTTATATTTTTTGTTCTGCTTTTTTGAATCTACTATGTCTTCACTTGTTTAATGCCCTGAATCCAGAATATTTCAATGAACAACTGTGAGTTAGAAATTCAGTATGTTCCCATATGGGCTCATGAAGCACCTGGATCAACTTCAATAAAAGCATTGGTCTGAGAGCATAGGGCAATTTGTTTGTACAATAGCTAATAGAGAACCAAAGCTCAAAGAATTTCAACCTCTACCTATAAACTGCAACCAAATAGTCACATAGACACGCAGATAAAAATACGTATGTACAAACACACACACACACACACACACACGAGAGAGAGAGAGAGAGAGAGAGAGAAAGAAATAGAGAGAGAGACAGAGACAGAGAGGCAGAGAGGGAAAAGAGAGAGGGAAATATAGAAGGCCCAAAAGACATTGTGTACACAATATTGACCAGAATATATATGACAGTTAATCACACTGTTTACCTCTTGAATGGAGTGAGGTACATATCTGCTCTTCTTAGAATGCTAGGAATGATGTAGTTTCCCAACCTAGTGATTCTTTCTGTCTGATGATTCAGGCTCTGCCTGTATCTCCCCAATATTAAATTTTAATTTATCATGGGCCCTTTCTTTTATATCTTGAGCATTGCATTTAAGCTATGTAAATTATTGTTATGAGTAATGTCACTTGTATTTTTCAACAGCCTAAATTACATCTATGTTAACTTAGGGTCAGGACAATCCTGATATTCACAAGCACTATGATTCTCTCTGTCAAGATTCCTAGACCCTAAATCTTGGGCACTATCTCAGAGTCAAAATGTACAGAGTCAAAGATGTACTTTGTAAAGAATCTCAGTATAAGCGTGTCTTAAAATTATTGTTCACTTGAGACTAAGTTAATTGTTATCTGAATATTTTTTTCCAAAATTAAGCTGTGTTTAATTATGGCTTAAAACTTATAGCCAGATGCTAGTAGTATAGGTCCAGCAGCTGGTACAGTAAAATCAATCTGAGCAGAGTTTCATTCTTACCTAATGAAACTAAAAAAGATTACTACTTATAAGAAACTACAGGAAATAAGTAATTCAATACCAGGAAACACAAGTAAACACAACCCCAAACCCACTAATTACACTAACATTAAAATAACAGGAAATAAAAATCACAGTCAATAGTATCTCTTAACATCAATGGACTCAATTTCCCAATAAAAAATCCAAGGCTGACAGAATGGATGGGAAAAGAAATCTATCTTTCTGCTGCATATGAGAAACACACCTTAGCAATACATATAGACATTACTTAAGAGTAAATGACTGGTAAAATTTTGTCCTAGAAAACAGACCCAAGAAGCAAGCTGGTGTAACCATTTGAATATTTAATAAAATAGACCTTCAACCAAAATTAGTTAAAGACTCAGGGAAGGAGACTTCACACTTATCAAAGGAAAAAAATACCAACCAAGATGATATCTCCATTCTGGTCTATGTCCTCAAAGCATGGATACACGCATCTGTGAAAGAAACAATGCTAAAGCTTAAACCACATATTGAACCCCACATTTATAATTCAAATATCACCCAAACAAAAACTAGAGAACTAATGAATGTTACAGTCTTTATGAATGAAATGAACCTAACAAATTTATATATAACATTTAATTCAAACAAAAAAGAAATATCTTCTCTTCAGCATCTCGTGCTTCCATTTCGAAAATAGACCATACAGCTGATCACAATGTTGCTTTGATGTATACAAGAAAATTGAAATAATGCCTTGTATCTTTTCAGACCATCATGGATTAATGCTGAACTTCAATAACAGAACAAACACCAGAAAGCCTATACACTCATGGTAATTGAACAACTCTCTACTCAATGATATCTGAGGTAGGAAGAAACAAAGAAAGAAATTAAAGGCTTTTCAGAATTCAATGAAAATGAAGGCACAACATTCTCAAATTTACTGTACAAGATAAAAATAGTTCTATGAGGAAAATATATAGGAGCACTAAGATTTCATACCAGCAGTTTAAAAGTACACCTGAAGGATTTAGAAAATAAAGATGCAAGCACTCCAAAGGTAAGTAGAAGGCAGGAAATATTCAAAACCAGGGCTGCAATCTGTAGGTGCCTAGGGCCACAGATCAACTGGGTTATCCTGAAAGGAGGGCTAGAAATGAAGAATGGAAAGGCGGGTAAGCAAAGATGAAGCCAAGACAAAGTTCTCTGATCAAGGCTCAAAGTTTTAATGTTCAGCTCTCAATTAAAAGGGAAAGTCCCCACCCCTCAATCCATTCTCGTTTTAGCCAGAGATGGGTGGAGGAATCTGTTCTTGGCCATGGCTGGAGATATCTCAAGGCAAGCACAGGGGCAGTTATTCTTCTAAGTTCCATGCAGCCAAGATGAGTAACTCCACCTAGATCCTATCATTTGGTCTATTGTGGTAAACAAGATCTTTCAGGTTGCTCAAGGCTTGGGGAAGGGCTCCATTCTCATTTTTTTAGTTTTTTAAAGATGAACAGTGTCAGCAGCTGGATAGTGTACAAAATTTCATCCCATCTAGAGTAAAGAATGGCTGGGCAACCGTGTCTGGCTTAGATTGGCTTCTATATTGCTCCTTATATTACCCGTCCTCTAGGAAAACATACATAGCATTATTGATGTATGCCTCTGCCTTAGATCTATAGGAGCTCAAGAACACTCTTACCTATCTTTGTCTAACTGGCCATCTTTGGCATACTCTTTCCCATACAGAACAAAACCACATTCAGACCAAAGGACCTGTGGGTGTATACTCAATGCAATTCTTTGTAGTGATGGATAACTGCCATGATCAACGGCTGAGCTTGCTGAGTGTGATCCTATGTGAAGGCAACCAATCTGTTTAAGATACAAGGTTAAAAGCAACAGGATTATCCAACCAATGTAGCAAATAAAGTTGAAAGCTGAAATGTTCTAGTATCTATTCCAAGTACTGGTTGACAGAGTTCAGACACAAAGTCTGGCCACCAGGTATATAGAGGGTGGCTTTAAGTATTGGTAAAAGACACTTACTCTCCAGGAAGAGTAGAGACTATATGTCATGTTAAATTAGCTGGCTCATAGGGATTTTGAGGCATCTTCAAAATAAGAATCATGATTATTAGTCTCAAGATCTGTGTCCACTTGATGGACCAATCATTCAGGCAGCCATTGTGCTCCATTTTCGTTTTCTGAAAACATACAGACCAAGCCACTACCCCAAATTAAAACAGGGTTGGGTTATTCCATGTATTAGTTAGGGGGTCTCTCCATTTGATCATAGCAAATGAGCTTGAAATGACTGGATGCCAGTGGTGATCTGCTGCAGAGTGACATTTAGCATCAATTTGGAGAAAATTTAAAACAAATAAGACAAAAGCAAGGTGTGCTTTTGGTGACCTTGCAGGATATAATTCCCTCTTTGTAGATTTTTTTTATTGAACATTTTATTTACATTTCAGATATTATCCCCTTATCCCATTTCCTTCCTCCCTGCCCAGGGACCCCCCTATCCCATGCCACCTTCTCCTGTTTCTATGACGATGTGCCCCCACCTACCACACACTCCCACCTCCCCGCCCTCGAATTCACACACACACAGCATCTGGCCTACATGGGATCAAGGATCTTCTCTCCTACCTATGCCCAATAGGTCTTCCTCCCTTATTATACAGCTGGAGCCATGAGTCCCTCCCTAAGTAATCCCAGTCTCGTGGCATAGACCCTGCCACTGCATTCTATGCTGGGTCCCTGCTTCTGGGACCCTGCTGGGCATGCCCCAGCTGCCTGCCCATGTGCAAGTTCTTAACCATCACTTGCTCAATTCAATGGTTAGCTGTGAGCATCTGTCTCTGAATATGTCAAGCTCTGGCAGACATCTAAGGACACAGCTATATCAGGCTCCTGTCAGCATGCACTTCCTGACATTCACATCACCGTCTACCTTTGGTGACTGCACATGGGATAGATACTTAGGTGGAATGGTCTCTAGATGGCCACTCCTTCAGTTTCTGTCCCACACTTTGTCTCAATATTTGCTCTCTTGAGTATTTTGTTACTCCTTCTAAGAAGGACTGAAGCACCCCTACTTGGTCTTTCTTTTTCATGAGCTTGATGTGTTCTGTGAGTTGAATCTTGGGTATTTCAAGCTTCTGGGCTAATATCCAATAATCAGTAAGTGAATACCATGTGGAAACAAAGCACAGACAGAGGGAATAGCACTAATGACTGGATGAAATTGAGACACATCCCATGGGCAGTCTATAGCACTATTAATTATATTCTGTTATGCTTGCAGATAGGATTCTAGCATAACTATCTGCAATGTAAATAATGCAGAGATCCATAGCCCATCATTAGATGGAGCTCTGGGAGTTTTATGGAAGGAAGAATTGAAGGATCTAAAGAAGAGCATAACTCAACAGAAAGACCAAGAGAGTCAACTAACCTGGAACCTTAGGGGTTCTAGAGACTGAACCATCAACCAAAAAGTGAGCACAGGATGGACCTAAGCATCCTGCACATATGTAACAGCTGTGCAGCTTGGTCTTCATCAAGGTACCCCAGCAACTGGATCATGACTGTTCCTGAATCTGTTGTCTGCATGCCTACAGTTCCTCTCTCTGGCTGTGATACCTTGTCTAGACTTAGTGGTATAGGATGTGCCTAGCACTGGAGTGACTCAATGTGCTGTGTGTAGAGGTGGGGTTTGAAGTGTGTGGAGTAGTTAGGAGGTTAGGAGGGAAGCATGATAAGGCAGGATCTGTGAGAGGAGATATTGGGAAGGAGAGGGTAGGCTGATATTGAGATATAAAATGAATGAATAAATAAATTAATTAATGAAAATTCAAGTGGACAATGGAAGCAATTGTTGCAAGTATTAATTGGGATCATGATTTCGAGGAAGCCAGAGTAGCTTAGAGGATTAATAGACCAATACTTCCCAGGTGTGAAGGTGAGCGTTAAAATAATTCTTGGTCTTTCGATCTGGTCATTAGGATTTAACTTGTATAAAGAGGCATAGTTGCTGTATTAATTCAGTGTATACACTCATATTTAATTATTTCATAATCATGGTTAATTGAATTTGTAAATTCTTGAATGCAGTTTCTGTCCTTTTGTACTGTGAACAGACAGAGTCCTGTGCATGACTTCTGAATATAGTAACATGCTATGTGTATTATGATTATCACTTTACCACACTGAAACACATTGAAACTTACTCTTTCTATTTTAATATTTATTATCCAAACCATCTCTATCTTGTCTAACATTACCATTCCTAACTTTTAGTGCCCTAGTGTCTGTTGTCTTCTACAATATCAACTTTTCAAGCATGGGCTAATGAGTAAAGAAAATGTGGTGATTGTCTTTTTTGTGTCTCATTTACTTTATTTGATATTATTTCTTCCAGTTCCATCAACATTACTACAAACATGTGTAGTTATGGGCTTTTTAAAATCAACTTTATGTCTTAATTATCTTCAATTGTGTATCAATATGTTTTGTTCTTCCTATAACTATTGATGGACATCTCAGTTGATGTTAGTATGCAAATAACATGGAATTATGGATATCACTATGATATTCTGATTCAATTTCATTTGTTACATATCCAACAACAGGACATTAATATTACAAGTTAATTTATTTTTAATTTTTTAAAACAATGTAAATAAATTGAGTGCAAATATCCAACCTTTAAAGGAGAACAGGGTACTTCTCTGACCTTTTTTTTTTTTTCATTTAAAGCCAAGTCATTCCTAGGGTTTGCATTACCAGTTTCCTCATGCTTACTGATATTGTGAATTCTTTATTTATCTGAATATCTGTTTTAAGAAATAACAATTATGAGATAATCATTATTTAGCACCAAGTACTGTTTCATGCTTCTTGAGACATCATGATATGTTATATTTATGTGGACTAGCATGAAATTAGTATAGATAGAATTGTTTTTGAAGTTTAAGAGTTACATTTTTACAGACAATTATCTTTATTAGTACTTACACTGTGAGAATCTCATTATGGACAAAAATTCTTCAAATTCACATAAACTTCACTTACAGTCACACTAAGTATATCTTCTCAGTGAATGCTCTTGTTCATCCTACCCATCACTTCTGTGTTCCAGTAAAATAAAAGCATGTTAGAGTTAGATAAATGAAAGAGTCTACATTCTTTCTTACTTGGAGAGTTGACCCCTCTCAAGACACAGAGGCACATGTATGGAATGTGTGGCAATCATTGAGCACTGCCCAACTCTGAACATGTCTTCCCTTCAGAATACAGCCATAATTATGGCAGGATGAAAAACAAGAGCCTAATTGTACTTCAATGGCACCATCACCAGAATCAAACCAAATTAGTGGAAATGACTTCCTGTGAGAGTCTCTACTACTAGAGACTAAACGGGAAGAGTAGACTTCCCCATACAGAGCTTGGAACCATCAATATACACAAGGCAAGTGACTTTAGAATTTATTTTTAATGATGATACTTAACTATCACAGAATCATATAGACTTGTCTTCCCAGTACCATCATACTGCTCTAATGTGAACAGGATGTAACTTTCAACAAGACTTTGAATGATAAGAGGAAATAACTCAATTGCTTAATTGATGTCCCCAAAGAAAATGCCCAACAAATGCTTTGGCTATATCAGAATATGATCAATCTAGTGACTCAAAAAGGGTATTTTGTTACCATGGCACCTTAGTGCTGTTTTAAAAACTAAGAACAGATGCTGAAGTGGTGGCTTGTCTGTCAAGGGTGCTTGATGTTTTGTAGAAGACTCAGGCTTTTAGTATATACAGGTACCATATATATGTGTGGTATACATACAGACATGCAGACCAAAAGTCTTTGCACATAAAATGAAAATATATATTTAAAAAAATATAGGTAAGTAGAGAACAATAACAAAGGATGGAACTGTCACACCTGAAATAAAAGACCAAAAATGAATTATTGCAAAATAAATGAGAAAAAATTATAGGTGTGGGAAGACTATGGAGGAAAGATTTATGTAGAATAGGGACTATCAATATAAACATATATATCAGTATTTCAAACTATGTTTGGAATAATACTTCTCAGAATCTCAGAGATAAATTGCTGTGATTGTTTTCTTTTGCTTGTAGACTGTCTCATGTTGTTTCCCTTAAGCGTTTTTTTCTTAAATTGGTCTTTTGATGATTATAAGGCTTGCTACTCTTTGTATGTATGCAGACATGTACTTGTGTGAATGTTTGTTGATATGCATGTACTTTTTTAGTCTTTATTTTATTTCTTTTAATCTGATTTCTTTGTGCTTTTGATTACCCATTCATTTGCTAAGGTGAAAGAGAATGAAAATTCTTGAAATTGGGTCACTTGGCAATGTCTAGGTCAGAGAAAGGGAAAGTATAATCAGATTATATTGTATTAATATTATTCAATAATAAATAAATTATTGTAAAGTAGAACATGATATATTTTTATCAGAGCTGCCCAGTCAATCACCAGCTTCAATGATCAACAATATCTTCTAGGAGACATAATGTGCAAACACAGTCAGAAAACATCACAAAGCTAGAAGAAGTGGAGACAGCAAATACAATGCTTTGTTTTTGGAAATGGGTACTTCTGGTGGTCTACCATGAAATGCACATTTTTGTCATCTTTGTATAAAACTCATCTGTTTGCTTTAAGGTATCTACTTTTCTGGAACTAAGAATCCTAAACATAATAATCTATGAGAATCTTAACCATTCTTTGTGGATGTGGGAAGAGTTAGATACACTGCTTAAAATATGTCTAAGTTTTTATTACTAGATGGTTATGGGTCATAACAGTAATTCAGGTCTATGCAAAATGAAAACCTAGTATTAAAAGATACACCTAGTGTACACAGTACAAGTGCATAGTGACCTGAAGAAACTGAAAGAAAATAAGTAATGGAGATACCTAGTGCATTCATTGTAGCAAAAGTCACCATAATTGACACAAATACAAATATATGTACAAATACTTCCCATATTATAACACAGTCATGCTCACACATTTACAAGTATAAACACATATAGAGTTGTATACATATTCACACACACATACACACACACACACAAATCACAAGCATTGTAGAAGTATAAGTGATAGTATTAACAACCAGCATTATACTTAAGCAATAACCAAATGTTAATTCTGATGCTTGAACTGAGTGTTTGGAGTGCTCCTTCAATATTATTCCAAAGATCATATTTCAGACCTTTGAGAAAAGACACATTGGCTTTGTCTTCTGAGTCATATCCTGTTGGGCTAAATTCCCAAAGAGGATTAACAGATGACTGCCTGCAGTTGTGAGTTTACTCACTTGGAGTTCAAAGGTTCCATTGTTCTATTACTTTTTATGAAGCCAATGCCTTGCTTATTTCAGAATATCCTTGGGAACATATCCAGAGTGCCCTCCAAGATACTTGGCAGTTTTGCTAACAGTAGCCTTGCTTGCCCTGAGCTCATCAGGTAGAAATCAACTCTTACTTGGTGTAGACTCTGTTGGGGCATATAAGGCACTGCTAGGTAGAAAAGAAGAAGGAAGATAATAGACCCAAAATGTTGGCTGATGATTTCATATGGCAAAGACTAATCCTGTCTCTTTGACACATTCAGGTCATCCTTGATGTAAAATCAGAATAAAAAATATTGACGTGAGGAAGAAAAATGAATTGCCTTTGCAACATGAATCTCTGCAATATGAGGATATATGGAAAGATAGTAAGACTTAGATAATGATTCCCAGTGAGGACATAAGTGAGCAATGCACTTGGTTATCCTTGCTGTAGAGTAGATACAGCCCCAATGAAGGAGATAAATGAACAACCCTGCTGTCAGTAACAGAATCAGATGATGATTTTCACCTCATTGCACATAGAGAAATGCAACTCCCAAGTCATGTACTTTATTTCACTATATATTCTCTATTTTCAGGTACTGTACATATATTTACTTATAGGGTTTTTCTTGTAAAATTACAAGTATTTAATAAAAACAATTTATAAAAGGACAATACATTTTGACACTGAAGTATGAATTGCCTGAAAAAATTAGCAAAAAAGGAAATGTGAAGGCTACACTGAAGGACATTTTTCCTTTAGAGTAGATGTGTAATAGCATATTGTTGACCCTGCGAAAGGTATGTTTTCTTCTCCCCAGAAGAATCTCAGGGTGGGAAGAGAGCTTAGTTACAGGTTATGTAGAGAGTGGTTGAGGGTAGTATTTCACCCAGGAGATTGTTTGCTTTTGATAACTGGGAATTTACCTTTTCACCTCAATCTGTTTTTTTTCCAAGCAATTATCTCTAACAAATCTCCTTCCTTACCATGAGGTAAAGCTTTAATTACTTTCAATTATATCCCTCTATTTCCCCAGTCATTTATTAGTTGTCCACTAACATTATCATCACTTTTAGTATAAGGAATGATTAGATATTACTTTCCCTAAAGACACAGTCAAAGTTTTCCCTACTTTTATATGGAGAGATTGAGTATGATCAGGATCGAAATTTTAGACAATAAAGTAGATTTTCTTCAATGTCAGTATATCCTTGGAATAAATTTGATATTATCATTGGATATTTCATTACTCCATCTCTGGTGATTGAAAGTCTTTTCTGGGAATTGTAGCCTTAGTTATTGGATTTTGTCTCTTGAGATTGAAACACATAAGTTTGGGCCCTTCTAGTTCTTAGAGTCTTCAAAGATAAGCCAGATGTCATTCTAATAGGTCTGTATTTTTATATTCCCTAATCTCTCCTTTATCTTTTAATGTTGTTTTTCTGTTCTGACAAATTATTGCTTTGGTGAATATGTGGCAAGTTGACTTTCTTTTCTGATCCAATCTTGTAGGATTTTCTGTTCTTTTGTCTCCTTATTTATATTAGGAATTCTTATATGTATATTCTTATTTTGTTCAAATTAGTTTCTCTACCTATACTTTTGTTTTTTTCTAATTTCTCTTCCTCTGACTTTCAGAAGTTTCATTTGCCCTACTAAGTGGGATTGAAGTATCCTCATTTAGGCCTTTCTTATTATTAAATTTTTTATGGTCTATGGGTTGTATCATGCATTTTCTCTATGTTTTATAATATTTCATTGTGTAAACAAACCGTATTTTGTGTACTTATTTTTCTGTTGTGCGATATTGTTCCTCTTATTTTCAATGTCATGAATTGAGTAACTTAAATTATTTCTTCCACCATCTGTTTTATCTTTGATTTCTTTGGACGATGTATATCTTTCCTCTTTCAATTTATCTACCATAATCATATAAGATGTTTTTATTTCTTTAATGGGTTTAACTATGGTAGACTATTCATGGCCTTCTATGGCAGGATAGCTGGTTTCTTATGCAAATACATTATTCTTCTGTTTTTTTATGCTGCTTTTTACACATCTGTTATTGTAAAAATATGACTCTAGAAGGTGAAATCTGGATTTGTCTTTGTTCTGTGGGTGTTTTCTTCTTGGTTTCAGTTTTTTTGTTTTGTTTTGTTTTTAGGAAAATGGGGTGGCTATTTGTTGATTTGTATGAGATCTTTGTGGACTTTATTGATATGGCCATTGGGTTCTAGGTATAATGTGTTTCTGGTCATTGGTAGCTAACTCTTAGGAATGGGGATAGACTAAGTTTGAGTGTGTTTACAGGAGGAAGGAATGGGGATAGGCTAAGGGTGTGAGTGTTTTTACAGAATGAAGGAAGGCAAAGTGTTCCATTGGCATCCATTTAGTTAGTCCTTTTGGAATGGAATCAGTCTTTGAAAATTGGACATCTCAGATGGTGTGCTATAGAACTAGGTATGGGGCTGATGGAGTGTATTTGGAGGAACAAAGGAAAGATGAAGACCTGTAGTCAACCTGTCATCTTCTCTTCAGGGATGACATGTGGCTTAGCAGGAATGCCTGATGTAGTTAGGTCCTAGATTATTCGGATAATTTGGGGGAAGGAGGAATGGAAAAGTATATGATCTACTGTCATGGGTTCAGAGAAGGAAATGAGATACCAGCAGGTATTCTACCACAAAACTTTGGATGAGGCTAGAAAACTAAATTAGGAGGAACACAAAAGAGATCAACATCTGCAGTCATCCTACCAGCTTTCCTGATAGAAATGACAAGTAGGTCAAAAATAAATGTTTAGAAAACAAGATTGGGAGAAGATTAGTGATGTTAAAAGGAATTTTTACCCTGAAACTAATAAACGAAATTATGTGAATATAAGAGAGAAAAATATGATAGACATAGGAAGAAAATGTATAAATATTAAAGAGTACAATTCAGAGACACACACAAACACACACTTATATAAACAAGTTTCCAAATTACTTGTTTTAAAGGTTTTGCATATTGTGTGAGAGCACCCTTGCTTGTCATTTTTTCTTTCCTTTTAATCTTATGAGGTTTAGCTTTGCTGTGCTTTTTCATGTGCTGATTTGGAAAAGATAGAAAAGATAAAGGGTTTGATGGTTGAGCAGGATCTGGGATGATTTAGTGTAGGGGAAGGACGATCAGAATATATTATATAATGTTATTTTTAATGATAACAAAAAGGCGGTAAACCAAAACATGGTTGTAATATGTAAAGGAGAATGAAAATGCTGTATCAGACCTGCTGAGTCAATCACCAGCTTCAGAGAGCAACAGAGTCTTCTAGAAAACATAATGTGCAAACAAAGTTTGTAAAAGTCACAAACTTAAAAAAGTGGAAAAGTGAAATAAAATGCTTTTTTTCTAGGAAGTGTGGATTACTAGAAGTCTGCCATAAAAAGTACGTTATAGCATTTATTTTGCCAGCCCTCAGAATATTAAACAAATTGTAATTTTTAAGGCATCTTCTTTTTCAGTACTGAGGTCCTGAAATACAATAGGTTCTGGGAGTCCTGGGCAGTCTTTGTCGGTGTGACAAGGTGGCAGTCAAACTTCTTACAATATGTACATATTTTGTACAGACAGTTGCGGGACACAACGATGATGATCTGTGCAAACTGAAAGCCTACAGGAATATTATACAAATGGCTATGAATACATTGCTATCTGCTGACACTGTCAAAGAGAAATGAATATAAATATTCATGATATTCACTATAGCATATGGCACCAAATTTGTCACAAGTACAAGTATGAACATTTCCCACATTATAACACTCTGATCTTCAGACATTCAAAAGTATGAACACATATACTAATATATATGTGTAAACATATTGTTCTACTATATCTTCCTCATGAATTATTATTCACTTTACCTCTTGATCTCATCCTCCCTCTAAGTACTTCTCAGTGTCCCAGCCTCAAACCCCCTCCCCTATTCTCTTTTTCTCACAGACTAAAAGCTCACCATGGGTACCCACCCACTAAGTTACATGAAGTCACAGCAGAACTAAGTGTTTCGTCTCCCACTAAGGCAGGGTAACGCAGCCCAGCAATGGAAAAGTGATCCAATTCAGTATCTTTAGGCTCATGTCTCCACGTGATAAAGGTCTTAGGTTAGCTATATAGAGTCCTGGAAGCAAGCCTCTCAGAGATGCACTCCCTCACTGATTTCCATTTTCTCGCCCAGCCTCCCTCCAGTCTTCTTCCCTATGCCTATTCCCCTCCCAACTAATCTTTCACCAATTTCCTTACTTCATCTAATTCAGATGTCTATTTTATTTCCCCTTCTGAGTGAGATTCACATATCTTCCCCTGGGCTCACCTTGTTACTTAAGATGTTTAGGTTTATGGATCATAACAAGGTTATACTATACTTTATGGCTAATATCCACATATAAGAGAGTACCTACCAGGACTGTCTTACTGGATTACCACACTGTGAATGATATTTTCTAGTTCTCTCCATTATCTTGAAAAATCTCATGATTTCTTTGTTTTAAGTAGGTGAGTAGTTTCTCATTGTGTAAATTTGCCACATTTTACTATTATGAACAAAGCTGCTGTGGAGTGTGTGTGTGTGTGTGTGTGTGTCTGGTTCTTAGTTCTTTGCTCCAATCTTTTTTTCCCTAGATTCATTCTTTCCTTATAGTGTGTACATAAAGATATGTAATTTCAAGTTCACTATCAATCATCACTCTCCCTTTTCCTAGGAATTTCTTAGTCTCTACCATCATTAACACTAAACATAGTGCTTTATTGATGTGAACTTCACTCACATTAGCACCACAAAAACTACCACTAATATGGTTGAATAAGTTTCATTGGGGTACAATGAAGCATCTTTGAGTACATGCCCAGTAATGGTATAGCTATGTCTTGAGATAAATGTATTCCTAAATTTTTGAGAAAGCTCCTCATTGATTTCCATAGCAGTAGTAAAATTTTCACTCCCAACAGCAACAAAGGAGCATTCCCCTTGCTCCACCTCCTCTCAGCATGTGCTCTCACTTGAGTGTTTTTATTCTTAGACATTCAGAAAATTGTAAAACAGAACAATTTTAAAAGTCACTTACAAACAACTTGAGAGCCTCCTCAAAGATGCTGGCAGTCCTGCAAATAATGACTCTGCTATCTCTGAAATCAGCAGGTAGAAGACAACACTGAGTGTTCACTCAGCTGGGGCTTATGAGCCCCTACAAAGTAGGAGAGAAAAAGAAAGGAAATCAATGAGAAACACTGACAGGATGAAGTGTTTTCATGCAAAAGATTGGTTCTGTCTTTTGGACTCATGCATACCATCCAAGTTAAAATACAACTGGCATTCCATAAATATTGACATAAAGAGAAACATATTGTTTCATTTGAAGTATGAATTGTCTATACTCTATGATACATGGGAAGGCTAACTGATAAGTAGTCATGTAAACTGAACAGTGCATGTAGCTAGCCTTGCAGAATAGCAGACCAGGAAAGATAAAGGATATAAATATAAACCTCTGCTGTCAGTAATAAAAACTTATGTAAGTTTATATCTCTGCCTATATAGAAAGAATTGCAACATCCAATTCATGTGTTTTATTCCATTGTATATTGTCTACTTAAAGATTCTTCAAATAATTTTTGTGATATTGTATATGTTTGCCTTTATGTTGTCCTCCTGAAAAATTTAATAACACAATCACATTATTCAGTGAAAATAACCCATAAAAGCACAATGAACTTTGACACCAAAATATGTGTATCAAGTAAAATCAGCAGCAAAAAGCTAGAATGGAATGGCTCTAAGCTAGGATAAATTTTCATTATAACAGTTGAGTAACAGAATAATGGCAACTCTGTTACATTCCATATTCTGATCTTAACAGCAGAATTTCAGGGTAGTAAGGGAGCTCACTTACATGTTTATAGAAACTGCCCAGAAATTTTATAAGCAACAGATATGTGTGAGCACTGTAGGGCTGGGGACTTAACACTTTGCTGCAAATTTTTTCTCTAGATTCAGTCTTTGAAATTGCCCTTGACATAGCAGCAAGTAAAGCTGAGTTCACCCTCAATCATCACTCTCCACTTCTCTAGTCAATTTTCAGTTCTCCATTAACATTTTCCTTGCCTTTGCTCTTAGGAATAACTGATATTCCAAAGATATAGGCACTTTTTCCCCACAAAGATGATACAATGAGGACTGATCAATATCATAAAATTAAAGAATACAATAAATTAAAATAGGTTATGTGTGGTTATAACTCAGTCTGAAAGGACTACTGAACAATGAAGCTCAAGTGAGAAGTAGACTAATCTTGTATCCTTGGTGGTACTGAGAATCTTTGAATGGCTTTCTTCTTTCCCAGTGCTCAGCATTACACTTAAACTTGTAACAAGAAAATGGAGAGAAATATCTGTGTATGACTCCTATCTGTGTTTATCTATTCAAATGTATCTGTCCCTCATCAAAACATTGACTAAAAAACTCTTGAAATCCTGAGTGAACTATCTTGTGTTTCTATCCAAAATTCAAATACTGTGTGTAAATCAGTAGGGTCCTCAGCATCTAATTCTTAAGATTAGTCCTTTGGAGCAGAGATTTAGCTCATGGGAGGAAGTTATTTCTGGCTCATGAAATGCAATTGGAAGTTATCCTTGTTAAAATGCAGTGGGTTTTTTCCCTTCCGTCTTCGGAGAAAATGACTGTGAAATATTAAAGTAATGTAATCTTCCCTATCAATTATAACTATTATTATTTTATGAAATAAGAACTAAATTGTTGCAGAAATGATCTCAAAAATGTTCCTAATCTCAATATTGTATTAAGAGAAGAAAAACTCAAACAGTAGTTAGAAGCATGAATGGAGGAAATTGAAACTCAGGAGATAGAAGAAATTTGTGTAATGCTATAAGTATTCAAAGACCATAACCCTCCTTCTCCCACTTCAGTCATTTCTTCTTTCCATACACATACATAGGTTGAAGTAAATCAGAACCTTTAATGGTATGGAAGGTCCAGTTTTGAATCATCTTTTAAGAAAGACACTCCTCAGCAGAAATGATCACAAGAATGTTAAGAGCAATGTCTCCTCTACTTCTGGACAGTCAACAAGGTCTACATGAACAATGAGGTCCACAGATCTCTACCTTCTCATCCTTTCAGAGACAAAGATGACAGTTTTGTCCTCATGGCAATCAGAAACATGGAGAATCCCTGTTTCCTGATTTCAAGTGCCAACTTTTGTCTTTCTAGAAGCAAATCCACAAATAGCTCCATTAATATTGATGCTTTGGGAGTATGAGTCAAACTCACTAACACATTTTCCAAGTGTAATTTGAGTATTAACTGACAGGAGCTTTTTGGAACACTATACTCCTCAGCCTCAATTCTAGTGTTTCTACTCAGATATTTAGTAAGAGTACACATAGCTCTCTAAACTCCCTGGGCCCTCCAGTTTCTTGAGGGTTAGGTTCATCTTCTCTGACTAAATCCAGACCCAGCAGTCCTCTACTGTATATGTGTTGGGAGCCTCATATCAGGTGGTATATGCTGCCTTTTTGGTGGTTCAGTGTTTGAGAGATCTCAGAGGTCCAAGTTAATTGAGAGTGCTGATCTTCCTACAGGGTCACCTTCCTTCTCTCCGTTTTCGAGCTTTCCTCTAATTAACCACATAGATCAGCAGTTCCTCTTCATTGGTTGGATACAATTATCTGCATCTGACTCTTTCAGTTGCTTCCTGTGTCTTTTGGAGGACAGTCATGATAGGTCCCTTTTTGTGACAGCTCCATAGCCTCAGTAATAGTGTCAGGCCTTGGGACCTCCCCTTGAGCTAGATTCTAATTTGGGCCTGTCGCTGAATCTTATTTTTCCCAGACTCCTCTCCACTTGTATCCCTACAGTTCTTTCAGACAGGAACAGTTAAAGGTCAGAATTTTGACTATGGAATGGCAACCCCCTCCCTCATTTGATGCCTCTCTTCCTGTTGGAGGTGAGCGCTATAATTTCACTCTCCCTACACTGAGCATTTCATCTAAAGTTCCTCCCTTTGAGTCTTGAGTTTCTCTCAACTCCCAGGTCTCTGGTGTATTCTGGAGGGTTCCCCCCCTACAACTTCTTACCTCCTGAAGTTGACCGTTTCCATTCTTTCTGCTGACCCTCAGGGCTTCAGTCTTTTCCCATCAACCAATACCAGATCAGGTTCTCCTCTTTCCCAACCCTTCATCTATTTTCTCTCCCTGGTCCCTCCCTCCCTCTCTGCATGTGATTTCTTTCTTCTACCTCTCATGTGGGACTGAGGTGTCCTCACTTGGTATCTTCAGTTTGTTGATCTTTTTGAATTCTGATGACTGTATCTTGGGTATTCTGTATTTTTTTGGCTAAAATTCAATTATTAGTGAGAATATACCATGCACGTCCTATTGGATATGAATTACCTTACTCAGGATGATATTTTCTAGTTCCATCCATTTGTCTGCAAAACTCAGGATGTCCTCATTCTTAATAGTTGCATAGTGTTCCTTTGTGTAGATGAACCACATTTTCTGTATCCATTCTTCTGTTGTGGGATAGCTGGGTAGTGTCTAGTTTCTGGCTATCACAAACAAGGCAACTAAGAACATAGTGGAATACATGCCCCTGTGGCATGGTAGGACACATTTTGGGTATATGCCCAAGAGTGATATAGCTGGATCTTCACATAGATCTATTTCTAATTTTCTGAGGAACTTCCAGATTGATTTACAGAATGATTTTACCATTTTGCAATCACACCAGCAATGGAGGAGTGTTCATCTTCCTCCACATACTCTCCAGTGTCTGCTGTCACCTGAGATTTTAATCTTAGCCATTCTGATTGGTATAAGGTGGAATCTCAGGGTCGTTTTGATTTGCATTTCTCTGAGCAGTAAGGACTTTGAACATTTCTTTAGGTGTTTCTCAGCCATTCGAGTTTCCTCTCTTGCAAATTCTCGGTTTAGTTCTATACCCCATTTTTTGATTGGGTTTTTTGGATTTTGGTGGTTAGTTTCTTGAGTTCTTTATATATTTTGGATATTAGCTCTCTACCAGATATGGAGTTAGTGAAGATTTTTCCCAATCTGTAGGTTGCCAATTTATGTTACTGGCTCTATCTTCTGTCTTCCAGATGTTTTACTGTTTCCAGAGGTCCCATTTATCAATTCTTGATCTTAGAGCATGCACCATTATTGTTCTGTTTAGAAAAATTCCCCTGTGCCAAAGAGTTCAAGGTTCTTTCCCATTTTCTCTTCTAATAGATTCATTGTATCTGGATTATCTTGAGGTCCTAGATCCACTTGGACTCCAGCTTTGTGCCAGGTTAAAATAAGGCTCTATTTTCTTTTATCTACATATTGACAGACAGTTAGAGGAGCACCATTTGTTGAATTTGCTTTTTTTCCCATTGTATATGTTTCTTTTTAAAAGATTAAGTATCTGTGTGTGGTTTTATTTCTGGGTCTTCAATTCTACTCCATTGATCAACGTGTCTGTCTCTATACCAATACCATGCAGATTTTAATCACAATTTCTATGTAGTAATGGTTGATGTACGGGACAGTGATTCCCCTTGCCATTCTTTTACTGTGAAGTATTGTTTTTGCTTTTCTGTTTTTTGTTTGTTTGTTTGTTTTGTTTTGTTTTGTTTTGTTTGTGGGGTTTTTTTTTTGGCTTTCCAGATGAATTTGAGAATTGCTCTTTCCATGTCATTGAAGAATTGTGTTGGGATTTTGATGTGAATTGCATTGAGTCTGTAGATTGCCTTTGGTAGGATGGTCATTTTTACTATATTATTTCTGTTAATTCATGAGCATGGGAGAGCTCTCCATTTTCTGAGATCTTCAATTTCTTTTTTGAGGGACCTGTAGTTATTAACTTACAGATCTTTCACTTGTTTGGTTAGAAACCCCCAGAAATTTGTTATTATTTGTGGCTGTTGTAAAGGGAGTTGTTTTCCCTAATTTCTTGTTCAGGGTGTTTATCATTTGTATAAAGGAAGGCTACTAGTTTATTTGGTTTATTTGAGTGAATTTTATATCCTAACATGTTGCTGAAGTTGTTTATCAGCTGGAGAAGTTCTCTGGTAAATTTTTTGGGGTTGTTTATGTATACTATCATGTCATTTGTAAATAGTGATACCATTATTTCTTCTTTGGCAATTTGATCTCTTTTTGTTGTCTTATTTTCTACCTTGCACATTGAATACTATATTGAATAGATAGTGGGAGAGTGGGCATCATTATCTTGTCCCCAATTTTAGTGGGATTTGTGGGGCAGTGGACTGTGAGTAGCAGCTGGGCGCCTGTTTGAGCATAGGTCTTGAACCCTGAACCTTTGTCAGACAGTAGGTGTTAGGCTCTGCTTCCAGGCCCTGGTTCTTTTCATTTAGCTTCAGCCCTCCACAGCCCCTCCTAAAGAGAGTTCTCTGGCCATCAGTCACAAGGAACAGTGCCTCAGGATCTCCCACTAGTAGCTGAGGTATCTCTAAGCTCTAAGACCAAGCCAATAGGCATTATCTGCTGCTAGATCCTAACCCACCCTGTAACTGTATATAAGGGCTCTATTCAGGGGAAGTAAAAAGTGTGCAATAATCATCCTGGTGCTCAAGAGTATCTGCAGCAAGAGCTGTAACACTTGGGAAGAGATTTCCTCCCCTGGAACCTCTCTGGGACACAAAGCTGCCTCCTTGCCACCTATCCAGCTTCTTATTGGCCCAGCTTGGGCCAGCTCAACTCAGAGTGACAGGAGCAGCACCTAGGAGTGACTAAGGTGCAACAGTGGAGATGCTAGCAGAGGCAGTAGAGGAAGCAGGCGATCTCCTCTCCCTCCTCCCATTCTGTCCCCCTGTAACAGGCCAGGCTGAAGATCATCATGGGATGCCCTCCAGAACAAGGAACTCAAAGGGATTCCTTCAAGTATCTCTACATTTAATTTGATATTGGCTGTTGCTTTGCTGTATATTGCTTTTATTATGTTTAAGTATGGACTTAAATTCCTGATTTCTCCAATACTTCTTTTTGTTTAACATGGAGTGGCATTGTATTTCATCAAATGCTTTTTCAGCATCTAATGAGATGATTATGTGATTTTTTTTCCTTGAATTTGTTTATATAGTGGATTATGTTAATGGAATTTCTATAGTGAACCAAACTTGCATCCCTGAGATGAATCCTACTCGATCATGGTGAACAATGGTTTTGATGTTTTGTTGGTTTCATTCTGAAAGAATTTTATTATTTTTGCATTGATATTCATAAGCAAGTTGATCTGAAGTTCACATTTTTTGGTTGGGTCCTTGTGTGGTTTAGGTATCAGAGTAGTTGTGGCTTCATAGAATTGATTATGTAGTGTTCCTTCTGTTTCTATTTCATGGAATATTTTGAGGAATATTGGTATCATATCTTCTTTGAAGTTCTGGTAAAATTCTGTACTAGATCCATCTGGTCATAGCCTTCTTTTGGTTGCTAGATTTTTAATGATTTCTTCTATTTCCTTATGGAATATGAGCCAGTTTAGATAGTTTACCTGCTCTTGATTTAATTTGGCATGTGGAACCTGTCTAAAAAAAATCCACTTCATCTAGATTTTCCAGTACTGTTGACTATAGGCTTTTGTAGTATGATCTGATGAATTTTTGAATTTCCTCTATTTCTGTTGTTATGTCTCCCTTTTCATTTCTGATTTATTAATTTTGATACTGCCTCTGGGCCTTTTAGTTAGCTTGGTTATTGGTTTATCTATCTTGTTGATTCACTGAAAGAACCAGCTCCTGCTTTTGCTGATTCTTTGTGTAGTTCATTTTGTTTCCACTTGATTGATTGCAGCTCTGAGTTTGATTGTTTCCTGCTGTCTACTTCTCTTAGGTGCATTTGTTTCTTTTTGTTCTAGAGCTTTCAGATGTGCTGTCAAGCTGCTAGTGTGAGCTCTCTCTAGTTTCTTTTTGAAGGAACTTAGAGCCATGAGTTTTCCTCTTAGCACTGCTTTCATTGTGTCCCATAAGTTTTACTATGTTGTGCCTTCATTTTCCTTAAATTTTAAAGTCTTTAATTTATCTATTTTATTTTTTTCTTGACCAAGTTATCATTGACTAGAGTGTTGTTCAGCTTCCGTGTACATGTAGGTTTTCCATTATTTTTGTTGTTATTCAAAACTAGGCATAGTCTGAGGAAATTTGATAGGATGCATGGGATTATTTCAGTCTTCTTGTATCTGCTGAGGCCTATTTTGTGACCAATAATATTGTCGATTTTGCATAAGGTACCAAGAGTTCCTGAGAAGAAGGTATATTCTTTTCTTTCAGGATGAAATTTTCTATAGATATATATTAAATTCATTTTGTTCATTTGTAATAACAAAAGACCAAAAATAGAAAAAAAACTCTTCTCAAAAATAAAAGATCTTCTGGGGTAATCACTATCCCTGACGTCAAGGTGCATTACAGAGAAATAGTGTAAAACTATTAGTAAATATGTAATTAGTAAATTAAAATATGTAATTAGTAAATTAGTAATAGTGTAAAAACCGTATGAAATTGGTACAGCAACAGGCATGCAGGTCAATGGAAAAGAATTGAAGAC
This sequence comes from Grammomys surdaster, assembly GCF_004785775.1. Taxonomy (NCBI): domain Eukaryota; kingdom Metazoa; phylum Chordata; class Mammalia; order Rodentia; family Muridae; genus Grammomys; species Grammomys surdaster. The sequence continues at coordinate 8,303,402 of NW_021604792.1, forward strand.
TAAGAAATGAACCCACAGTCCTATGGTAATTTGACCTTTGACAAAGGAGCTAAAATCATCCAGTAAAGAAAAGACAGCATTTTCAACAAATGAGGCTGGTTCAACTGGCATTAAGTATGTAGAAGAACGTAAATCAATCCATTCTTCTCTCCTTGTACAAAGCTCAAGTCCAAGTGGATCGAGGACCTCCTCATAAAACAAGATACACTGAAACTAATAGAAGAGAAACTGAGGAATAGCCTCAAATACATGGGCACATAGTAAAATTTCCTGAACACAACATTAATGGCTTATGCTCTAAGATCAACAATTGACAAATGGAACCTCATAAAATTGCAAAGCTTCTGTAAGGCAAAGGACACTGTCAATAGAACAAAATAGCAACAAACAGATAGGGAATAAAATCTTTAATAATCCTACATCCAACAGAGTGCTAATATCCAATATATATAAAGAACTCAAGAGGTTAGACTCCAGAGAAACGAATAATCCAATTAAAAATGGGGTACAGAGCTAAACAAAGAGTTCTCAACTGAGGACTACTAAATGGCCAAGAAGTTCCTAAAGAAATAGTCAACATCCTTAGTCATCAGGAAAATGCAAATCAAAACAACCCTCAGATTCTACCTCACAACAGTCAGAATGGCTAAGATCAAAAACTCAGGTGACAGCAGATGCTGGCCAGGGTGTAGAGAAAGAGGAACTCTCCTCTATTGTTGGTGGGAGTACAAGCTGGTAAAACCACTCTGGAAATGAATCTGGCAGTTCCTCAGAAAGTTGGATATAGTATTACCTGAGGACCCAACTATACCACTCCTGGGTATATACCCAAAAATTTCTCTAACATATAACAATGATACATGCTCCACTATGTTTATAGCAGCATTATATATATGATAGTCAGAATCTGGAAAGAACCCAGATGTCCTTCAACAGAGGAGTGGTTACAGAAAATGTGATACATTTACATATTGGAGTACTATTCAGCTATTAGAAACAATGACCTCATGAAATTCTTAGGCAAATAGATAGAACTAGAAAATATTCTGAGTGAGGTAACCTAATCACATAAGAACACACGTGATATGCATTTCCTGATAAGTGGGTATTAGCCCACATGGTCAGAATACCCAAGATACAACTCACAGACCACATTAAGCTCAAGAAGAAGGAAAAGCAAAGAGAAGATGCTTCATTTCTTCTTAGAAGGGCTAACAAAATACTCAAGGGAGTAAATATTGGAACAAAGTGTGGAGCAGAGACTTGTCCTGTTCAGCAGGGCATTAAGCAGGGGTCCAGGGGGATCACCTGAAAGAGAAGATGGGAGAAACAGGTGAACACAAGGAAAATGGCTTGTCTACAGGCAGATCAAACCATAACTTTTACTTTTTTACACACAGGTTATATACACAAAAAGGCAGGATGTGGGAAAGGGGATGATGCAGGAGCGTAGGTGTTCAGGGGGAGTACAGATATCTTCCAGAACAGAGTGTCAGCTGGATGAAGGTTCAGGGGACAGATCACTATGACTCTGCCTATGATTCACTTGTCTTTATCTAAGTTGGTACTATCCACCAAGGTCACTTATCTACAAGGCCTATGAGTAGCCAGGCTTGGCAGCCTTCCACCAAAGCTGTTTGTTTGCAATAACTTCCAGCTATCTGTTTCAGTGTTTTTCCACAGAGACCCAAGACTTGGTGCTAGTAGGCATGTATGTTAGGCCTATTGCTGATTTTAGGTGTATGGCTGATTTTAGGCCTTCAGCGTATAAGCAGGGCTGCTCCTGACAGAGACTGATGGAAAGGCCTTCCAAAGACTGCCCCACCTGGGGATCCAACCCATATACAGTCACCAAACCCAGACATTATTGTGGATACTAAGAAGTGCATGCTGACAGAAGCCTGATATAGCTCTCTCCTGAGAGTCTGACAAATACATAGACAGATGCTCACACCCAACCATTGTACTGAGACTGTAGTCCCCAAGGAGTCCCCAAAGGAGGAGTTCCAGAAAGGACTGATGGGGTTGAAGGGGTTTGCAACCTCATAGGAAGAAAAATTATATCAAACAACCATATAACCCCAGAGCTCCCAGGAACTAAATCACCAGCCAAAAAGTACACATGGAGGGACCCATGGCTCCAGCTTCATATGTAGCAGAGGATGGCCTTGTCAGGCATCAGTGGGAGGAAGGCCCTTGGTCTTGTGAAGGCACGTTGCTCCAGGGTAGTAGAATTCGAGGATGGGGAAATGGGAGTAAGTGGGTGGGTAACATCCTCATAGAAGCAGGGGAGGGGTGATGAAATAAGGGGTGTCTGGGGGAAGGGGAATCATGAAATGGTATAAAATTTGAAATGTAAAGAAAGAAAACATCTAATTAAAAAAAAAGCAACACTCCTGGTATTCAACAGGAAAATTTCAAGACAGAAAAGCCTAGGAAGATGGATTGCAAGTATGAAAAGATGATAAATATTAACCTAGAAAAACTATATTTAAAGTTAAGGGACAAAGAGAAACTTTCAATGATAACAGTTCACAGCAATTCATAACATGTAAGGGATTATACAGAGGATTCTAAAATGAAATCATCAATATGAAAAGCAAGGATAAACACATTGAAGAATTCAGAAGGAACAAATAAACACCAAGATATGTGATCAAAAAACACTTGAGAAAACAAAAGAAAACCAACAAAACAATATGTAGTAGTAAATGTTTAGATAATAATTGTTTAAATAAGATATTAATGGTCACAATTCTCCAACTAAAGAACACAATATTATGCATGCTTTTACTTTCCCCAAAAATACAGCTCCCAGTTCATAGTAGACACTATATTAGGGTAAAGAATGGGAAAATATACTCCAAGCATATGGAACAAATGGAACTTCCAAACGGGGAAGTGAAATATTCTAATAATTGAGAAAAAGGAGTTCAGTCTAAAGCCATCAAAACAGACAAATAAGATACTTCACACACATTAATGGAAAAATCTACCAACAGAATACTATAACCCTAAACACATTCAAATAAATACTGGAGCACCTAATTCATCAAAGAAGTGTTCTCAGATCCTAAACCACACGTTGACCCCAAAACAGTGAGAGTAGATGATTTTAATATCTGATTTTCACTAATAGACATATCATTAAAAATATAAATACATGATAAATCAAATGGTACTTAAAGAAAATTTCAGAAATTTCTACCCAAGTACTAAAGTACATGTATTCTTCTCAGCAGTTTATGTAAGTTCCTCCAAAATCTAAGAACACATTAGAGTATGAAACAAGTGTAAAAAACAACATTATTATTATTATTTACTATTATTATTATTATTAAACATTATTATTATTTAAAACATTATTTCTCAATCATTTATTCAATATCACAAAATTGAATAAAGCTCAGTATCAACAGGAGTGGTAACAACAGAAACAAAATCTACTGCATTGTGGTTGTTTTACAAAGGAAATTTAAACTTTTATAGAATTGAATAATAGATGTATCATATGAACCAATTATACCATTATTTAGCTTACATCCAAAGGCAGGTATTCCTATGGCAGATATAGTGGTTACTTGATGTTCATTGCTGATGAGTCCATATTATTCTGGAAATTAAGAGAGCCTACATGCCCGTTATCTTGGGAATAAGTAATGAAAACATAGGATGTATGCACAATGGAATATTGCTCAGCAATTCAGAAAAATAAAATTGTGACCTTTCTCTCTAAATGAATGTAGCTGCTGATAACAATTGAGAATATGTAACGAAGAACCAGAAAACCACACCCACACCCCTAACTCAGTTCTCTTCATATATGAAAATATTGTGAGAGTTAGGAGTAGTGGAATAATGAATTAAAAAATGTCAAACATGACTGTTATTTGACATATGAATTATCATTTACTATAGCTACATGCATAAACATACACAAGATCAAGCCAGACAAAACCTCAGCATGATTGTGAAAGGGACTTATAAATTTATGCCACTCATTTATGGTCTACTAGAAATTGATGAATGCTGGAGAAGCGTCACTTTTCTTTGGGAATATTGCCATAAAAATCCACCCAGGCCATAGTAGATTGCCACTTACCCATGAACACACAGAGAAATGTACATAAACCAGTGGGTTTACAGAAAGATCATGTAAAATTGAGAAGGAATAGTATTTTAGAGGAACGTGGAGTAATTCACAAAGAAATAGGGATGAATTTGATCAAAACTCACTGCATGTACATATAAAAATCTTAAACCAACAATAGAGATAGATTTTACATAAGTAATTAAACATAAAAAAGACTGAAACATGGCATATATGGTTTAATATGCAACTGATACCTGCTTATTGCTTATTTTACCCTTCTGCCCTGATAGACATCTTTCTCATTTGTATTATAGTTGCTGTATTCACTGTGCATGCTGAAGCCAGTGTGTGATATTTTTCTTTAATAGATTTCCTGTTCACTCATTACAGCATTAAGGGGAGTCAGAGACAGGGAGTTAGCAGAGTTACATTTAGTAGACTACATTGCTCTCTTTCAGGAGACAAAAAGACAAGGTCACAGACAAGGTCAGTGCTAGGAGCACTGCTCTCACTACTACTGCACAGAGGTGTGAAATCTTCAGCCCGATCCTGCTCTCTATTGCTCCTCTCTGTTCCTACCTGAAGTTCTTCATGAAACTCCTGTTGATAACCATTCTTTCATACTCTCTTCCTATTTAATATCTGAGGAAACAGGACTGTGAGCCATTAAATCAAAAGGCCTACCAATGCTCAGAATCTAATCTGCCTCCAAAAAAACCATTGAGTCCAGGAAGAATTCTCTAGGATTTTATAATATCAGGGTAAAATTGTTAAAAGCTAATATATCCCTAGTATGAATATCCACATTATCTTACAGGGGTAAACACATTATTATTGTCAGTCTTCATGGCCTGCATAATCCACACTAATATCAGTGGCTAATATCTTCTTGTCAGAATCTCTATTCCCTCTGCCCTCAAAGGCTAAGCTGAGTACTCAGTGTTCCGAGTGGATCTTCCTAGGTATTTCCCCCTACATGTCCCAGACTGCCTCAATTCTATCCAAACTCTCTCATATTACTTCTGCCTTGAACTACACTGGATATCTTGTAACTCTCCACATGGTGGTGAAGTACAAGACAACAGATCATGCTGACTAATTTCGATTATCAAAACAAAGGATGAGCAGGGATTTCCTAGGTATAATACATTAAATACAGAAGAAAAAGCATAGCACCCAGTACCCAAGAGAACTTCTTAGATATAGGTTATCTTTTGTTCCAATGGTGAAGAATGAAAGCTAGTAAACTGCAGACTAGCACCTGGACTACAAGGCTAAATTCAAGAATTATCCATGATTAAGTGATTTTTCTCAGAAGAATGAGTTCCTACAAATAAATTTCACAAGATAGCATGAATAATTTGTGTCCATATTTAAAAGAAAATCCATCTTCTAAAGAGAAATCATAGAAAAGGTCAGAAGGAGCTGAAAAATATTGAACAAATAAGCCATATTATCTATTTAAAGACTGTATACTCCAAATTAATTGAATGCACAGTTGTGATCATTAAATTGGTGGTAGGTACTACATGTATTTTTAGAAGAAATCTTAGCTCTTAACTTAACGTCATATTTTCTCGACCAGGAAATGTCATGTCTTAAGGATTAGCACACCATTGTTGACTGTAACCATTATTGGCAGAACTTTCCTCTGGATCCACATCAATTTTTATCCAAATTTCTTCTGGCGTGCTTAACGTTAAAAAAAAATATTGCATCACTCTAAACAAAACAGTTATGAACAAATAAATTTATAATCTGAGTAAAATATTTAATAAGCATTTCCCATTTTTACTCCATGTTGATTATTTCCTGTAAATGAGTTAAAAATAGACTTTCTTAGTACTGTGGTCTTTATTTCTTATTCAATCTTCTGTACTAAAACATTTTAGAAATGTAGCCATCAGCCCTTTACTCTTGTCTGTACAATTTATTGAGACTAACATAGCAGTGAACTTTGATCAAGTTTCTGGGCTCATTTCTGCTTGCAACTACATGCTATCTTTTATTACTACTTACAACACAAAAATTTTTAGTAATGTCAGTATGAACAAAACATCTTCCAATTCAAAGATACTTCACACACATTCAGACTAAGTTTACCTACTCAGTTAATGCTCTTCTGGAATGCTAGTTTTCACTTCTGTTTTCCAGTAAAATAAATGCATGATTGAGTCAGGGAAATGGAAGTATTTACATTCTGACTTACCTCAAGAATTTACCTCTCACAGAACAAAGAGGCCCATGTATGGAAGATGTGGCAATTACGAAAAACAGCATAACTCTGAGCATCTCCGCCCTTCAGAATATAGACACAATTAAACCAAGCATAAAACCAAAAACCTAATTGTACTTCACTGTCCATATCATCTGGAGTAAACTAATTTGGTGAGGATATCTTCCTTTAAGAGACTGCACTACTGAGAGAGCCAGAACAGACTTTCCCAGACAGAGCTTGGAACAATTAATACATATAAGGCAGGTTTGTTTAGGATTTATTTTTCAAGGGTAGGACGCTACCTATCACAGCCAACATACAGACATATTTATCCTCTACCATCATCGTACCCAAAATTGAACATTATACAACTTTCAACGAGATTTTGAATGATAAGAGACAGTTACTCAATTGACTATGTCTCCAAAGAAACAGAACAACAGATGCTGAATCTATCAGTAATCAGCACAGGAAAAAGAGCATAGCTAGTCTAGTAGTGACTCAATAAGGACATTTTGGTACCACATCATCTTAGTACTGATTTAAAATCTAAGAACTAATGATGCTGTTGTGGCTTGTATGTCAAGGATAATTGATGCTCATGTAGAAAACCCAGCTTTTTAGTATAGTTACCATGTACACATCTACACATGTGGTATACATACATATATGCAGACACAAAGTACATGCACATAAACTGAAAATATTTATTTAAAAAATAAAGGTAAGAAGAAAACGATGGCAGATTATGGAACTGTCACACTTGAAACAAAAGATCAAAAATGACTTATCACAATATAAATGAGAAAAATTCAGATGTGGGAAGAAAACAGAGGAAAGATCTTCCCAGAATAGGAAATATCAATACACATTTAAATATCAGTTTCTCAAACTATGTGGGCAATAATAATTATCATAGTCTAATAAAGATAAACCTGATTTGTGTTTTTGTTTTGTTTTGATAAACAAAGATAAACAACATGAGACAGACAAAACAACTGTCTTGTGTTGTTTTCCTTAGGCTTTTTATTTTCATATTGGCCTTTTGATGAATAAAGTGGTTCTCAATTTTTTGTGTGTATCAGCACTTGTGTTTGTTTGCATGTTTGTTCAAGCACATGTGCTTCTACTTTATGTATTTTATTCCTTTTAACTTGATTTATTTGTGTTTTTTATATTTTTCAAAAGAGAAGCAGACAGAAAAGGTATGGAATTGAGTGAGGTGGGATGGTCTAGGTAAGGTAAATGAAGGTATATCACCATCCAATTATATTATATTACTTACATTCAATAATTAAAAAAATAGTGTAAAGCAGAAGATAATGGCAGTGTCATGGAGAATTAAAATGCTGTATCACAGCTGCCAAGCTTCAGTAATAAGCAATATCTTTGAGGAGATATAATGTGCAAACACTGTCAGTAAAAGTCATAAAGCTGGAAGAAGGGGAGATAGGAAATATAATGCTTTGCTTTAGAAAATATGTAGCTGTGATGTTCTACCATAGAAAGCACATTGTACCCTTCTTAAATATTCTTAGGGATATTAAACCCACCTGTTTGCTTTATGTCATTCACTTCTTTAGGAACAACAATCCCAAACACAATAGGCTCTGACAAACTTGGACATTCTTTGTGGATGTGGCCAGGGTTACAATAAACTGCATATAATATATATACATTTTTATTACCAGAGAGTATGGGACATAACAGTAATTTATATCTATGCAACCTGAAAGCCTAATGTAACACTATATACATCTTTCAAATGTATAGTGACCTGTAGAAACTGAAATAGAATAATGGATGGAGGTACTCATGGTATTTATTGTAGCATATGGCACCAATCTTGACACAAATACAACTACATATACAAATATTCCCCAAATTATAACATACTCATTTTCACACATTAACAGGTATAAACACATATAGAGTTGCATAAATATAAACATACACACAACCACAAATTACAAACACTGTAGAAGGATAATTGATAGTATTAAATACTAGAATTATACAATAACACTAAACAATAAGCAAGTATTACTTCTAAGGTTTGAGCCGATTGTTTGGAGGGCTCTTCAAGATCATTTCAAAGGTCACCTTTTCAGCACCGTGAGAAAAGACTTATTGATAATTTCTTCTACATAATAGCCTGTTATGAGAAATTCCCAAATAAGAATCAGAGATGACAGTCTGCAGGTATAAAGTTACTCAACTGAGGTACAAAGATTCCATTGTTTTAGTATTTTTCTTATATAAACCCAGTAGCATTGCTTATCCCACCATGCTCGTAGGAACAAATCCAGAGTGCTCTCCAAGATGTTGGCTGTCCTGCCAACAGTGATGTTGCTGGTTCTGAACTCAGCAGGTAAAAATTATCTCAATTTTGGAGTAGATTCTGTTGGAGCATAAAAGACACTGCTAGGTAGGAAAGAAGATGTAAGATAATAACCAAAAAATAGGCTGAAGATTTCATATGGCAAGTAGTAATTCTGGCTCTTATATAAGTTCAGGCCACCCTTGTTGATGTATAGCCAGAATAAAAACAAATTTACATAAAAAAGAAAAATAAGTTTCTTTGCAGAATGAATCTCTATGATGTGAGGATGTATGGGAAGATGGTAAGACTGAGATAAGGATGCACAGTAAGGACATAAGTGAACAGTGCACTGGAGTAGCCTTGCTGTAAAATAGATCCAGCTCCAATAAAGAATATAAATACACAGTCCTGCTAATAATAGTAATAAGAAGAATAATTCTCACCTTGTTGCATATACAGAGAGAAATGGAACTCCCAAATTATGTACTTTATTCTCTTGCATATTCTCTACTTTGAGATACTGTACATATGTTTGCTCTTAGATTTTCTTCTTGAAACATATTATTACAATCCAAATATAATGAAAATAATTTATAAGTGAACAATATAATTTGACATTGAAATATGAATATTGAGCAAAATCAACAGTTAAGTATCAAATGCAAATGTAGCCCTAGAAAAAATATTTTTCTTTACAGTAGTTAGGTAACAGCATATTGGGGATACTTGACAAAAGATATATTTCCTTCTATTCAGTAGATCTTGGTGTGGCAAGGGAGTTTAACTATAGTTTATGTAGAGAGTGGTTGGAAGGAATATTTCAGCACAGGATATTGTTAGCTCTTGAGAACTGGGGACTTAACTTTTAACTGTTTTTTCTTTCCTAGAAACCATCTCTGACCAAGCTCCGTCCTTATCAAGCGGTAAAGCCTAATTCACCTTCAATCACCTTCCTATATTTCCCCAGTCATTTATTAGTTGTCACCTATCATTATAATCACTTTTATTCTAATAAATTATTAGACTTCACTCTCCTAAAAACACAGCATAAGTTTCCCTAACCTTGATAAAGAGAGTGGGCACAATCAGGATCAACCAATTAAACAACAGAATAAATTTGCTTTGTGGCAGTACAGTGTTGGCTTACATTTGGTTTTATCATGGAATATCTCATTTATACATCTCTAGTTAATAAAAGTTCTCCTATGTATTGTAATCTGAGCTCTAGTTTGTTTGAGTTTGAAGCACATGTGTCTGAGCCCTTCTGGTTCTTAGAGTCTTCTAAGTGAAGGCAGGTATGATTCTAATAGGGCTGTATTATTACTTAGTTCTCTCCCCTTTTTATTTTTAATGTTATTCATTTGTTCTGATCATTTATTGATTTGATTATTATGTGACAAATTAACTTCCTTCATGATTCAGTTTAGTGGGGTTCTGATTTCTATTGTATTCACATAGGTCCCCTTTTTTGTTAGGAATATTGTCTTCTCTGATTTTGTTGAAATATTTTCTCTAACTATGACCTGGATTTCTTCTCTCTCATCTATTCCTATTATAATAAGATTTGATCCTGTCATAATGTATCAGATTTCCTGGAATTTTCTTTCAGGTGTTTACTTATTTTTATATTACTTTTTAATTTATTCTTTAATTTTTTTACAGTCTAGATTTTATCTCCCTCCTGATTCACTCAACTGTTCCATATCCCACACCTTCTTCCCAGGTCACCAAGAGGATTTCTCCACACCCCTACCCAACCAAATCTTCCCACTCCCCACTCCCTGGTCCCCCATGAATATTGAGGGTTGGGTGCATTTTCTCTGACTGAGTCCAAACCTGGCACTGCTCTGCTCTAAAAGTGTTGAGTGCCTCATATCAGCTTGTGCATGCTGCCTGGTTGGTGGTTCAGTATCTGAGAGATCCCGGGGGTCCAGGTTAGTTGAGTGTGCTGTTCTTCCTATAGAGTCTTTCTCTTCTTCAGTCTCTTCCTGCTTTTCCCTAATTCAACCACAGGGGTCACCAGTTTCTGTCCATTAGTAGGGTCTAAATAATTTCATCTGACTCTTTCAGCTGCGTGTTGGGCCTTTCAGAGGACAGTCATGATAGGTCCCTGTTTGTAAGCCACCATAACATTAGCAATAGTATCAGGCCTTGTGGCCTTCCTCTCATCTGGATCCCAATTTGGGCCTATCACTGGATCTCCTTGATCCCAAGAAGGCTAACAAGCAAAAGGCCTAAATCCCACATGGGAAGGAGAAGAAAGCAATCACAGAAAGGGGTGGGGGACAGAACCTGGGTGGGAAACAGGACAGGGAGTGGAACATGATCAGATATTCTGAGGGGTGGAACATGATCAGATATTCTGAGGGTGGGGGTGGGTAACAAGACTGAAGCCCTGAGGGTCAAAAGAAAGAATGGAAACAGACAACCTCAGGAGGTAGAAGGTAGGGGTACCCTCTAGAATGTACCAGATACCCGAGAGGTGAGAGACTCTCAGGATTCATAGGGAAGAACCTTAGATGAAATGCCCTACAGTGTGGAGAGGGAATTTGTAGAGTCAATCTACATTAAAATGACAGGACATCAAGTAGAGGGATGGAATGGAATTCCAAAACACTCTGACCCAGAATGGACCTTTTCTAAAAGAACTGCGGGGACAAAAATAGAGAGGAGTCTCAGGCATTTATTTTAAACAATTTTTTTGTCCAGTGTGCATATATCTTCTTTCATATATTTAATGCCCAAGATTCTTCTCTTTATCTCTTGCAATGAGTTGGTGAAGCTTACCTTTGTAGTTCTTGCTTGAATTCCTAAGTTTTTCATATCCAGAATTACCTCAGTTTAAGTATTTTCTAATTATTTTTTTATTTATGTCTCAAATGTTGACCTCATCCCGGTGTCCCCCCTCCCAGGGTTCTTCACCCCATCCACCCTCCCCTTTTTCTCTGAGAGATTGTCCCCCTCTCCCCTGCACCACCACAACATCTCTCATCTGTAGGGCATCAAGTCTCTACAAGATTATGTGGATCCTCTTGCACTGTGTCCAGCAGACCAGGCAGTCCTCTGTTACATATGTGTCAAGTGCCCCATATAAGTCTATGGATGCTCTTCGATTGATTGGTGATTTAGTCTCTCGGAGCTCCGAGAAGTCCTGGTGAGTTGACACTGTTGGTTTTTCTTCCTATGGGGTTACAATCCTCTTTAGCTGCTTCAATCCTTCATGTGACTCTTTAATATGAGTCCTTGACCTCAGTCAAATTCTTGTATGTAAGTATCTACATCTATCCCAGTAGGCTACTTGTAGACACTGTCAGAGGGCAGTCATGCTAGTTTCCTGTTTGCAAGCACAACATAGCTTCAATAACAGTGTCAGCGTTTGGGCCCCACCCAAGGGATGGATCTCAAAGTAGTTGCTGGTCACTGGTTGGCCTTTCCTTCAGTCTCTACTTCATTTTTTTTGTTCCTGCATTTTTTATAGAAAAGAACAATTACGGGTCAAAACTTTGAAGGTGGGTTGGTAATCCTATCTCATCACTGAGGGGCCCTTTCTATATAATGGAGTTAGTCTCTTCAGGTACCTTTCCCTACTGTTGGGCATTTCGGCAAAGGTCACCCCATTGAGTCCTGGTAGCCTCTCACATCCCAGTTCTCTGAGACTTTCTAGATGTTTCCCTCACCCCCCCCAATCTTGGGATTTGTGTAGTTCCATTCATTCTCCTTGTCCTCTGGGTTTCTCTCCTGTTTGTACCTGTACCTGATCCTGCCCAGTTTCCCTTTCCTTCTCCTTCTCCAATTCAGGTCCCTCCCTTCCTTTGCCTCCCATGACTATTTTGTTCCACCTTCTAAGTGGGATCGATGCATCTTTACTTGGTCCTTCCTTCTTGTTAACCTTCTTAAGGTCTGTGGGTAGTCATGAGTATTCTGTACTTTTTTACTAATATCCACTTATCAGTGAGGAAATGTCTTGCATGTCTTTTTGAGTCTGGTTTACCTGACTCAGGATACTATTTTCTAGTTCTAACCATTTGCCTGTAAAATTCATGTTGTTCTTATTTTAATAACTGAATAGTATTACATTGTGTGAATGAACCACAGTTTTCTGTATCCATTCTTTGGTTGAGGGATATTATTGTTATGTTCATTGTCAAGTCTTCAGCAGCATCATTCATTTCTTTGACTGTTTGCATTGTCTTTGATTTCTTTAGGTGAGTTAAACATTTTCTCTTTAGGTATTTCAATCATATCCCTACAGAATTTTTTAACATATTTTTCTTGTGTTTTAGTTATGTTGGACTATTCAGGTCCTGCTATGGCAGGATAGCTGGTCTCTAGGGTAGACATATTATTCTGAAAGTTATTGATTTTTCTTTACACTGGTTTTTGCACACCTGGAGTTTTAAAAATTAGGGCTCTAGAAGCTGAAATGTACATTTGTCTTCATTGTGTGTGTGTTCTCTTCCTTGGATTCTGTTTTCTCTCTGTTATTAGGAAAATGTGGTGGCTGTGTGTTGCTTAGTATGAGATATTTGTGGACTTAATTGGTATGGACACTGGATTCCAAGTATCATATGTTTCTGGTAATTGGTAGCCAACTCTTAGAAATGAGGATAGACTAAGGGTGTGAGTGTGTTTGCAGAAGGGAGGGAAGTAGAGTAGTCCATCAAGAACTGTTTAGTTAAACTTTTTGGAATGAGGTCAGAATTTGAAAATTTGACATCCCAGAAAGTTTGCTATAAAACTGGGAATGGGATTCATGGATTGGATCTGGAGGAACAAAAGAGAGATGAAGATACATAGTCAGCCTACCTGCTTCCTTAGAATGGATGGCTGCTGCAGTTGAGTCCTGGGATAATGGGATTATCTGGAGGAAAGAAGCCTGGAGGAGAAATATATGATTCATTGGAATAGAGTCAGAGAGGAAATGGAGATGTCAGCAGATATTCTACCACAGAGATGTACATGAATCTGGAATACTCAAATAGGAGGAAGATAAAAGAGATGGATATCTGCAGTCATACTAACAGCTATCCTGATAGAAGTGACAAGTGGGTCACAAATAAATCTTTCAAAATCAAAATTGAGAGCAAAGTAATGAAATTATAGGGAATTATTACCATGAAAGAAATAAATGATATTATCTGAATATAAGTGAGAAAAATAAGACAGAAATAGGAAAATATTAAAATATCAAACCAGAGTAGAATACACACACACAGACACACACACACACACATGATTAATAGTGTGCAATTTTGTGAACCTATGTTTTGTGTTCAGTGTGAGGAGTCACTTGCTTGTTAGTTTTTCTTTCTATTTAACATGATTTGTTTGACTTTTTGTGTCCTTCTTTAAGTGCTAAAATGGAAGAGATATAAAGGGTAAGGGTCCGCTAGATCTGAAACAATTTGGTGGAGGGGAAAATGATCAGAATATATTATGTAAAGTTATTCTTAATGATAATAAAAAAGTGAGTAAGCCAGAACATGGATTCAATATGTTATGGAGATTTAAAATGCTATATCTGCCCTGCTGAGTCAATCATCAGGTTCATTGATCAATACTATCTTCTAGGAGACATAATGTGCAAATAAACTTTGTATAAGTCATTAACTTAAACAAAAAGTGGAGATGGGAATTAAAATGCTCTGTTCTAGGAAATATGGAGACCTGGCACTCTGCATGGAAAGCACATTGTAGACTCTTTTAATCCCCTTCAAAATAGTAAATGAATCTGTATGCTTTAAGTCATCTTCATTTCCAGGACTGAGTTTTTGAAACAGAACAAGTTTGGAAAATATTGCATATTCTTTATGGATGTGGCAAAGAGGCAATCAAACTTTTTTTTACAATATGTGCATATTTTATACCAGTTATGGGACATAAAAGTAATGATCTATGAAATCTGAAAATGTAGTTGACTATTACAGACATGGATATAAATACAGAGTATCCTGTAGAAACTGAAAGAGAAGAACAAATGGAGATAATCATGATATGCATATGGCACTATAGTTGACACAAATACAAGCACAAGAACATTTGCCATATTATAATACTTATGGTCATACATTCACAAGTATGAATACATATACAAATGTATATGTATAAAGATATTGTAGCACTATATACTCCTTATTAATTTATTTATTTATTCACTTTACAGACTGGCTGCAGTCCCCTTTCTGCTCTCCTCCCTGTCTCAGCCTCAACACCTTCATTTCCTCCTCTTGTTCTCACAGACTGACAGCACCCCATGAGTATCCACCCACTCTGTTAAATGAAGTCCCAACTGGACTAAGTGCATCCTTTCCCACTAAGGCAGGACAATGCAGAACAGCTATGGAAAAAGCATACAAAGTCAGTGACTTTCCCAAGTGGTAAATGTCTCAGTTATGGTCATCCACCACAAATCTTTGAAGGAAGCCTTCCAGAGATTCCTTCTCCAACTGATCTCCATTCTCCTTTCCCAGTCTCCCTCTTACAGTTCCTATGATGGTTCCCCTCCCAACTCTTCTTTCACCCATTCTCTCCCACCATCTCACTGTTTTATTTCCCTTTTGTGTGAGATTCAAACGACTTCCCTTGGGCCCTCCGTGTTATTTAGGATCTTTGGGTCTAAGGATTGTAGCATATTTGTCCTGTACTTTATGTCTAATACCCATGTATGACTGAGTACCTAACATGTATATCTTTCTGGGTTACTTTACTGAGGATGATATTTTCTAGTTCCTTCCATTTGTCTGAAAATTTCATGATGTACTTGTATTTCAATAGGTGAGAAGTATTTTATTGTATAGATGTGCCACATTTTTAATGCATTCTTTCATAGTGGGACATGCAGATTGTGTCCAGTTTCTGACCATTGTTAACAAGGCTGCTATGGAGCTATGCTTACAAGTAAAGGAGACTTAACTCTTTCCTTCAATCTGTTTTTTCTTTCCTAGATATGATCTTTGAAGATGCTGCTACCGTAGAAGAAGGTAAAACAGAGTTAACCATCAGTCATCACTCTACATTTCCCCAAGCATTTGTCAGTCTCTATCATCATTAACACTTTATTCACAGTGCTTTATTCATGTAAGCTTCACTCCCATTAGCATCACAAAAACTATCACTAACATAGTTGAACAAATTTCACTGGGGTATCATGAAGCATCTTTGGGCATATGCCCAGTAGTGGTATAGCCGTATCTTGAGGTAAATATATTCCTAAATTTTCTAGTAAGCTCCACATTGATTTCTATAGCAGTAGTAAAATTTTCACTTCCAACAGCAATAAATGAGTGTTCCCCTTGCTCCACCTCCTCCTAGCATGTGCTCTCACTTGTGTGTTTTTATTCTTAGACATTCAGAAGATTGTAAGACAGAATAATTTTAAAAGTCACTTACAAACAACTTTAGAGCCTCCTCAAAGATGCTGACAGTCCTGAAAACAGTGGCTCAGCTCTCTCTGAGCTCAGCAGGTAGAAGTCAACTCAGGGTGGGAGTAGATTCTACTTGAGCTTAGGAACTCCTGTGAAGTAGGAGAAAAAAGGAAATTAATAGAAGAGAAAGACAGATAGGCTGAAGTGTTCTTATGGCAAAGTTTGATTTTTTCTCTCTGACACAAGAATGTCATCTTAGTTAATGTACAACTGTCATTCCATAAATAAATATTGACATTAAGAGGAAAATATTGTTTCATTTGAAGAATGACTTTTTTATATTATAAGGATTCATGATAAGGTATAAATGATAAGAAATCCTAGTGAAGACATAAAGTGAAAAGAGCATATGGCTAGCCTTGTTATAGAGCACACTAAGACAGATAAAAGGGATCAACAAACAACCTTTCTGTAAGTAACAGAAACTGATGAAAATTTTTACCTCTTTGCATATACAGAGAGAAATCCAATACCCAATTCAAGTATTTTATTCTGTTAGATATTCTCAAACTTAAAGTGCTTCAAATATTTTTTGATATTATATATATTTTGCCTTTATGCTGTCTGAAAAATTTAAGAACATAATTCCAATATTTAATAAAATAATCTATAAAAGGACAATAAAATTTGAGACTGAAATATCAATATTCAGCAAAATCAGCATCAAAAATAACAGAATGTGAGGGCTCCAGGTTAAGACAATTTTTCATTATAAGAGGTAGTAACAGAATAGTGGCAACTCTATTACACTGTATATTCATGTATTTCCAGCACAGCCTCAGGATACTAAGGGAGCTCACTTACAGAATGTGTAGCAACTGGGCAGAAATTTTATTGCAGCACTAGATATTTGAGAACTTTGTAGATCTGGAGACTTAACTCTTTGTTTCAATCTGTTTTTTTCTTTCCTAGATGTATTCTCTAAAAAAACTGTGATCATATCATCAGGTAAATTTAAGCTCACCCTCAATCATCGTTCTCCATTTTCCCAGTCATTTATCAATTCTCCACTACCATTATCATTGCCTTTACGCCTAGGAATTAATGGTATTTCTAAAGATATAGGCAAACTTTCCCCAACCCTGATGCATGGGACCATGATCAAGATGATAAAATTAAACAGTATCATAGATTTGTCTCAGATACAATAGGATATGCATGGCTATAACTCAATCTTAAAGTACTACTTAACAATGAAGCTCAAGTTAGAAAGAGCCTAATCCTGGATCCTTGGTAGTACAGAGAATCCTTGAATGGCTTTCTTTTTTCATCATGACAATTTTCATTAATACACTTAAATTGATATTGGGGAAATGGACAGAAATACCTGTGTACAGAACCTGTCTGTATTTGTCTATTCAACAGCACCTGTTTCTTCCTTAAAACATTGATTTACATACTCTGAAAATCCTGAATGGGCTATTTTGTGTTTCTGTCCAGTATTCAAATACTGCCTGTGAAGGAATAGGCTCCTTACCATCTAACTGTTAAGAGGATTGATTGGGAGCAGGGATTGAACTCATGGGAGCAAATTATTTCAGGCTCATGAAATACAATTTGAAGATATCCTTATTAAAATGCAGTGGGTTATTTCATTTTTGTATTGAAAATGACCATGAAATTCAAAGTAACATAATCTTGCAAATCAAGTATAATTATTATTATTTTATGAATTATAACTAATTTCACACAAGCTGATATCGAAGATATTCTAAATCTTAATATTGGATCGAATGGAGAAAAACTCAAACAGCAGTGGGAAGCAGGGTTGGAGGGTATTGAGAGTCAGGATATAGAGGAAAGGTGTGTGATGCCATAAGTATGGAAGACCAGAAACCAACTTCTCCCACTTTATTCATCAGTTCTTCCCCTACAAATACAGGAATTAAAGCAACCAAAAGTCTTAAACTGTACAGAATTTCCATCTTTGAACGGATATCTGAAGAAGACGATGCTCAACAGAAATAATCACAAGAATATCGACAGCAATCTTCCCTCCACTTCTCCAAAATCAACAAGTACAATACATATAATGAAGTCAATGGAACCCCTTACTTTTCATTCTTCCAGAGACAAAATGCCAATTTTTTTCCTTATGGCCTTGGGAACCAATATCGAACACCCAAGGTTCTAAATATAAAGTGCCAACCATTGTCTTCCCAGGGACAATCCACAACAATCCCCCAAAATTCAACCACTCCATTAATATAGATGTTATTGGGGTATGTGTCAAACACTAACATTTCTCCAAGAGTAATGTGAGCATTAAGTAACAGGAGCATGTTGGAACATTACACTTCTCAGCTCCATTTCTAATATTTCCATCCAGATATTTTATAAGAGTACACAGAGCCCTGACCTTTGGCAAGCTCTCAAGGGCAATTTTGGAGTTAAGAAACACAATCTTACAAAGTTTTCAAGTATTGAGTTGGCCTGTTTTGTGAAGCACAGCAGTGAGCTTCCTTTATACTCTATCTCCTGTGTTTGAAGTCAGTTTTCTCACACCTAACAAACAAACTTACTTATCATTCCCCATTCCTGATTCATATCAGGATGATAAGTGGTACCATAATAAATTGATGCTAAATGTTATCTGTACTTCCAGACTTGTTTTTAAATTAGAATATATTTTAGCAAAGAAGAATCTATTTCACAAGAAAGCAAGATAATAACTGCTATAATTATATTACCCCTGCCCCTTATTTGAAAGTCTGGTAGAATTCTCTATAGGAAGATATTTATTCTGCTACATTGTATTTGCAGTGGAGCTCAGTGATTAGGCAGTAGAGGAGGAAGTGCAGCTGAGAGAAAAAAGAGGAAGGGGAGGGGAGAAAGGAAGAAGGGGAACAGCCATGGAGAACCATGGTTAGGTTGAAAGCTGTCCTGGGTAGCAAATTCTATCAAAAGGTTAGATATTGGGTAACAACTCTAATTGTCTGGGCATCTTGTTAATTGAACATTTCTAAATATATAAATCCTTTAGATAATCATTAATCTTTAAGGGTCTCATTTCTACCATACTGCAAGGATGGCAGATATTGTCTAGGTGCAGCCAATCTTTGTGGATGCAACATGGTGGATTGGCAGAGCCATGCCCCATGCTGGCATCTGCTGGATGCCTGGGCCTGCACATCTAGCTAGCCAGAATCCTGGTCAGAGCTGAGGAGCAGAGGAAACATGCTGTCTTCCCAGAAACAAGCTGGACTGGACGCCATTTTCTAAATATCTCCCATTACAATTCTACACTAAAACCATCTGGTCCTGGCCTTTTATTGGCTGGGATGCTTTTACTAAGTGTTTCTATTTCTTTCGGGGTTGTAGGACTATTTAAATAGTTTACCTGATAGTGATTTAACTTTGATAAGTAGTATCTTTCCTGGAAATTGTCCATTTCATTAATATTTTCCAATTTTGTGGAGTATAGAGTTTAGAAGAAACAGCTAATAAAATCTTCAAATTTTCCTAGTGTCTTTGGTATGTCATACTTTTCATTACTAACTTTGCATACTGTATATTTGTTTGTTGTTTAGCTTGGATATATGTCCTAATGATTTTCTCAAAGAACCAGCTCTTGGTTTTGTTGATTCTTTGTATTGTTTACTTTTAATAGATTAATTCCAGCCTTGAATCTGATTATTTCTTGCCTTCTACTCATCTTTGGTGTGCTTGCTTATTTTCCCCTAGAGATTTCAGGTTTATTTTTAAATTGCTTGGATGAGAAATTTCTAATTTCTTTATGGAGGCACTTAGTGCTATAAACTTTACTCTTATTACTGCTTTCATTGTGTCCCATAAATTTGGGTCTTCATTTTCATTGAGTTCTAGAAAGTCTTTAATTTCTTTATTTATTCTTTGATGAAGAGATTTTTGTGTCAGGATTTGTTCAGTTTTCATGAGTTAGTAAGCTTTCTGGTCTTTCTGTTATTATTGAAGTTCAGCTTAAATTCATATTAGACTGATAAAATACAACGCTTTATACCAATTTTTTTGTGTTGGTTGAGGTTTGTTTTGGGACTATATGGTCAATTTAGGAAAATGATCCATGACGTGCTGAGAATAAGGTATATTCTTTTGAGTTTGGATGAAATATTCTATAGATGACTATTAGGTCCATTTCATCCTTAATGCCTGTTAGTTTTATTATTTCTGTCTATAGTTTTACAGAGAACTCAAGATATTAGACACCAAAAACTGAAATAACCCAATTAAAATTTGAGATAGAGAGCTAAATGGAAAATCCAAAACAGTGGAATCTTGAATTTCTGAGAATTGCTTAAAGAAATGTTTAAAGTCCTTAGTATCAGAGAAGCACAAATACAAACAACTGTGAGATTCCATCTTATAGCCAACAGAATGGCCAACACCAAAAATTAAAGATGGCACATGCTGGTGAGGATATAGAGGAAGGAGAACAAACAATTCTTCATTTCTGGTAGGAGTGAAAATTTGTACAATAGCTTTGAAAACCAATTTGGCAGGTTATCAGAAAACCTTGAATAGTTCTACCTCAAGACCCAGCTATACAACTCCTGGGCAAAAGATCCAACATCATACAATGACACTTGCTCAACTGTGTTCACAGCTTCGATATTCATAAAAACTAGAAACTGTAAAAAACCTAGATGCCCCCCAACAGAAAAATGGATAAATAAAATGTGGTACATCAATACAGTGGACTTATATTCATCTATTAAACAAAAATATATAATGAATTTTGCAAGAAGATGGATGGAATTGAGAATATCATCTTGAGTGAGGTAACATAGTCCCAAAAGTACATGCTTGGTATATACAAACTTATCACTGGGTACCTACCTGTAACCACCCATTCTGCTCCATGTTTGGGGACCAATTTGTAACAGCCAAGCTGCTGCTCCAGTCTGCAGATAAGGGTCTAGCAAGAGAGAGAGTGGGGATGGAAGAGCAAGAGATGCAAAGAGACAAGACAGAGAGTCTGTTCAAGTCCTGTTCATTGAAAGGAAATCCTGGGTGTATATAAGCACAAGCAAGGGAACACAGCTGAAGACACTTTTCCATGTGTACCTTGCAGCTGGGGACACTAAACAACAAAATAAGGTGTTTATCAGAGTGTGCTCAGCTGTTGTAGGCTGTTGAAAACAAATCTCTTGTCAGGGTATATAGCTTGAAATGGCTGCAAAGATGATAGCCATTTTCTGCTAGGAGTTGTCTCCCAACAGGTCCCCCTCTTTAAATTTTTTTTTCAAAAGGAAAGGCTGGGAAGACTTATGGAAACTGTACCTGCCTTAGGTTGGAACAAAGGACACCAGCCTCCCTTTCCCGTCTTTGGATACTCAGCAGCCATTGGTTGAGCTCCTGTCTTAGAATGGTGAGGCCTCCCAGATAGGGGCAAGGGTCTTGAGGTGTTCTCTTATCTGTCATTGACTATCCAACTTAGCATGTAAGTTATAGGTTAATCCTGCTCTGTCTTGATGACAGAAGTTTTAGAGTCCCCTACTTCCAGCCTGTAATAATGGACCTGTATGGGTTTAATTTGAATAGCATCTATCTGTTGTTGTACAAAAGCCATCAGTCTGTTGAACAGCATGGACCTGAGAGACAAGAGACTTAACAATGCCTGAATGGTTGGTGTAAACAATTCCACCTCAGAGCAACACTCTTTTTTAAAGGTAGCACACAACTCCCTCTGTTGGAGGAGTTAAAAAAGTATAAGCCTCTTCTATTCTGTAGCACTATTTCAGCTAAGGAGGGTAATGAATCCTACAAATGTGATATAGCAGATTCCATTCTTTCTAAACCTAAATCTATAGAAGTACAGAACTGTTCATAACTTTGATCTTAACAAAACATGTAAGGAAATCTCTGTCCCTGCCCAGTCAATCTCAAACCCAAAAAGACAGCCATAGTAACTGTGGTAATGGGTTTTCTCCTTGGTCTAAACAATGTACCCCACTAAATCATAAGTTAGGGAACCAAGAGTCCAAAAGAGCCACCCTGGTGGTGTGGGTGGTGATGTCTCCTGCATTGAGAACTTTCCAAGTCAGGTATGCTGGTTCCACTTTGAAGGCAATTGTGAAGCATCTTCATGTTTCCAGCAAAGAAAAAACACACTTCTCAGGGGGTTTCTCCTCCCTGGATTTATTATTGTTGTCTATCTGTTTAATTGGTCTCTCTGATAGCCAGCATGCAGCATCTGCCATTTGGGAATATATGCAGACAGAAGCTCTTCCCCGGATTAGCACTCAATCTGGCCCATTCCAGGTTCCAGTTAATGGGTCTTTCCAGAGGACTGTTGCAAAATTCTTTTGGTATTAGGATGCCAGAATCTATCTGCAGCAGATTTTCCTTAAGAATCCAAAATTAAAAAATTTAAAATTTTTGGGGGATTCATTGTTAGGGTACCATTCCCCCTTTTTAATTTTTTCAAATTGATTCTTCACTAGTAACTGAGCAGCTTACAATTTTTCGGTGGTTAAGGACCACTGATCCACCCAAATGGGTGAGTCCCCCTTCCAGGTGATGGGATCAGCACAACTCCCTAGAGGTGCAGCTGAATCAATAGCCCTGTCAAAAAATAGCCCAAGCCTCTTCTTCCAGAGTTACCATGGACCTCAATAGGATGAGTTGTAGAGAGCCTTTAAGGCTGCTTGGCAGGAATCTGACATTGGCCAAGGACAAGGAAATGGGCTTTAGGCAGGAATCTGACTTTGGGACATGACAAGAAAGTAAGTTCAGGCAGGAGTCTATTTTTAGGCTAAAACAGAGAAATAAGTTGAGGCAGGAATCTCATTTTAGGCAAAAACAGAGAAGTAATTTCAGTCAGGAATCCAAGTTTTAGGCTAGAACAAAGAAGTAGGACTCAGGCTTGAATATGACTGTGGGCTAGGACAGGGAAGTAGGCTCAGATATTTTTGTCATACATATGAGCCCTTAGAAACAGCAAGAGTGATCACCAGGTGATCACAGGACTCTGTATATTGCCTTGTTTGTTCCTTGACTGTTTGTTTCTATTGTATAGTTGGTTCCTCAACCTAGAACTGACTTAAATACTTGCAAGTAATTTAAAGGACTTAAAAGAAAAGTTGAATTAAACAAGCCTGCCTTCAGCCTCAGAACTGGCTGGGGTCATGCTACAATTTTGTCTAATTGTCTCTTTTCTTTTAATCTTCATTCCTGCGCTGGAGAACCTGTTGACTGACTGAGTGGGCTTGGTCAATGAATAATCTCATCTTCACTTTTTCCTAATCATTTCCCAGGGGAAAATCCAGAATTTATCATTTAAGCCGTGATTACTTTATTAGGGCTGCACATAATCAATCCCAACTGGGATAACAGATCTCTGCCCCAGAGATCAATGGGAAGGCCTGAGACGATATAGGGTTGTATATTCCCTGTATTTCCTTCTTTATGTTTACACATCAGCACCTTAGAGTTTGTTGTGGATTTTCACTTTGGCAATACCCCTTAAATTGCTTAAGCTTGGGGTCAGAGGCCAGGTGGCAGGCCAATCGCTTTGTTTGATAATCGTCACATCAGCTCCTATATCAACCAAGCCTTGGAATACCTTCCCATCGAGCAATATTGTCATCATAGGTTTTTGTTTAACTATAGGTTGTACCCAGTATGCATCAGAGGAACCAAAGCCTTGATCCCCTCTCTTAGGACTCTTATATTTGTGATTAGTAGGAATCAATGGAAGTAACACTAGTTAAGCTATCCTCCTTCCTGTAGGAATGGTGACTATATTCTGTATTGCCTTGGCCATTACCTTAATCTCACCTTGATAATCACTGTCTATAACTCCAGGAAAAATTTGTATCCCCTGCATAGTTGTGCTGCTTCTTCCCACTATCAGGCCAAACACATTTGGATAGAGTGGTTCAAATACTCTGGTGGATAAGGCCTGTGGTCCCATTTCTGAGGTTAATACTGTGTGGGTGGCTGAGGTCCAGTTGTGTGCTTCCTGGTGTTGCTCGTCTAAGTTCAGAAAGGGGTTGTTATTTGCCGGCATGAAATTGACTCCCCCATAAGCCTGTTTTGGCTTTTGTTGGCTTGGGGCCTGGGGTGGGCCCCTGTTCCCATTTCCCTGATTATGGAAAAAGGTGTTTCCCTGTGCATCTGTCCTGGACCTACATTCACTAGCCCAATGCCTTCCACGTTTGCAAAGTGGGCATAGGCCAGGCTGTTTTCTAGGGCGTCTCTGGGTTAACTCATTTTCTGCCTTGCAATTTTTGCAAAGTGTCCAGGCTTGCCACACTTAAAACAGGGCTTTTTGTCTCTACCTGCAAAAAAATCTCTTACTTATTGTCCTTGCATAGCAGCCGCTATAGCTGAGCCCTGTTGGTAGGAGGACCCTATGTCAGAAAAGAGTCTGATATACCCCATAAGGTCTGTATTTTTCCTGTAGGATCTAATAGCTGCTTGGCAGACAAGATTGACATTTTCATATGCAAATTGTTTCACATAATCTACACCTGCCTCTGAATTACCCTAAATCCTCCCTGCTGTTGTCATTAATTGATGAACAAAGTCAGAAAATCATTGATCAGGCCATTGTCTGACTGCTGTTAAATATGTACCAGGGTCTTCCTTTACCGGGAGTTTCTGCCAAGCCTTCATGGCTGCATAAGCCTGGGTCATATTGCATCTGGTTATTACTAGAAGAAAATTGCCCTTCTCCTACTAAGGTATCAAAGAACCAATCATTGTCTGCCTGAATGTTTCTCCTAGCTGTCTCTTTACAATTCTTGTGATACTCTGATTTCCAAATAAGATTGTCACCACTGCTAACAACTGCTCTCACTAGAGTATTCCCATCACCAGGAGTCAGCCACTCCTTTGCAATGGATTCTAATATTGTAAGAGTAAAGGGAGCAGTGGCACCATATTGTGACACTGCATTTTTAAATTATTTAATAATTTGAAAATTAAACCCTGTGTGATGTCTCCATGCAATACCTTGAGCGTCTCTAGTCTCTGATACAGGGAAAATATCAGCCTCTCCCTCTTCTGTCTGATCTGTGGCTGAACTAAAACCAGAGTACAGGGGCTGCCTTTGGACTTCAGGTTGAGGAAATGCAAGGACCTGGGTGATTTTTGCAGTTGGCTTCACATTCTTGAGACATCTTCTCTGTCCTTAATTTTTATAACTGTTTAATTAAGTCCTAATACTCTTTCTTTAATTCCATTTGCTGGTTAAGAAAAGAAATTTTGTCCTGAAATTACTTTCTGTGATCTACACCTACCATCTACATAGCAGGAGCATCTGGAGCCAGAGGTGCACAGGGAGGGGGCCTTCGGTAAGGGGGCCATTCAGGGTTGTAATATTTGGCTGCCTCTTCCTCTAAGTCATCCCAGGCTGACTCTCACAAATCATCATCAACTTTTGGTCATATTTTAGATTATATGCATTTTCTTTTTCATTTGAACATGAAAACATTCAAACAGTGAAACAAAAGCAGACAATTGACACATGTAAACAACAAACAACAAAACAAAAACAGAGAGTTGAGTTCAGGCTGACTTATTTCTTGCTCCATTATCATTACTATGACCTACTGGTCTCCACAGGACAGTTTCCCTGCAGCAATCACCTCTGTTTCACTTCTAAACTTTCAGCTGACCCTTCTTCCAGTAACGTCCCTCACTGGGTCTCTCGTTCTTGCTGCCTCAAGTTGAGCACCATTTTGTAACTGCCCATTCTGCTCCATGTTTGGGGGCCAATTTGTAACAGCCAAGCTGCTGCTCCAGTCTGCATATCAGGGTCTAGCAAGAGAGAGAGTGGGGATGGAAGGGCAAGAGATAAAAAGAATGGAGATAAGACAGAGAGTCTGTTCAAGTCCTGTTTATTGAAAGGAAATCCTGGGTATATATAAGCACAAGCAGGGGAACACAGCTGAAGACACTTTTCCATGTGTACCTTGCAGCTGGGGACACTAAACAACAAAATAAGGTGTTTATCAGAGTGTGATCAGCTGTTGTAGGCTGTTGAAAACAAGTCTCTTGTCAGGGTATATAACTTGAGATGGCTGCAAAGATGATAGCCATTTTCTGCTAGGAGTAGGCTCCCAACACCCTCCATAATATACTGATAACATGCTACATTCCACAGACCCAAATAAGCTAAACAGGAAGGGAGGTCCAAGAAAAAAAAGCTTAAATATCACTTAGAAAGGGTAATAAATAGTCATAAGAGGCATATTGGTAGAAGGAACATGGAGGGAGTGTGTTGGAGAGGGGAATTAGGGTTAAAGATCAGGTATGGGGAAGGACAGGAGAGATGGGTAGATGGCCATAAAATGAATAAAAATTTGTAACTGACGGTGGTGAGGAGGTATGGGACAGCTCTAGGAAGAGACAGAGATGTGGGATAAGGGATCCAACCAACAATCAATGCTTGTGTCCTTAGTTGTGTCACACACATTGGAAACATGGAACCTGAAGAGACCACTTCTTGTAGTTAGGCAAAGATCCAAAAGGAACCAAAGGAACACCAACCCAAGGACAAAACTTTGATCAAAATTAATCCTGCCTACATGAAATTTGAGGACATAGATGGAGCAGAGACTCCATATTGGTTTATTGGAATATCAAATATTGGTTTTATAGTCACCAAATAACAGGTCTAACTTGACACCCATCACTTGGGCAAGCACCAATCTCTGATACTAGTAATGATACTCTCTACTGCTTACAGAAAGGAGTCTAGTATGGCTGGCCTCTGAGACGCTACTTAGATGCTTAATCAGAATGATATAGACACCCACTGCCAAATATTGGATTGAGCTTATGAAAAATTAAGGAAGACTAGGAGGAAGGATTGTGTGCTCTGAAGCTCCTAGAAACTCCACTAGGAGATCGACATATTCAATAAATCAGGATCTTTGGGGTTCTCTGAATCTGAAATCAGAGTCAACTAAAGAATTTTCACAGTATGGACCTAGGCTTCCCCTCACATATGGAGCAGATATGCAGCTTGGTTTGAATGTCGTCCAAAGCATCAGAAATGGGGGGGTATCCCAAAAAACTGTTTCCTGTAAGTGGATATGTTCTATCTGGGCTGCCTTTTCTTGTCTCAGTGGGAGAAGAAGCACTGGGGATTGCAGAGACTTGAAGTACTGGATGAAAGGACACCCAAAGTGGCCTCCAACTGCCACTTATCTCCTAATCTGAGGATAAGGAGAAATCGAGTGGGGGCAGGACTGTGGGAGGGGATAACCAGTGGTGTAGTGAGCTGAATATAAAGTGAATATGTAGATATAAAATTAAATTAAAAATAATAAGGAAATAAAATAGCTAAACTCTTTTGCTTCTTAAGTCTATATGCCATTTTATCTTAAAATTGATGCTCATCCATGATGTTAAGGTATGTTATCAATGATCAATGATTGATGATTCTTCTATCTTTGGTGTGTGTATGTGTGTGTGTATTTGCTGGTTTGAGATTATTTATTCCTCTTATTTACTTACATGTGATTAACTTTCATTGATGGAGATTTTTTTTCTAGCAAATTCTGGTCAGCTGTATTTGTAGATAGATACTGCTTAAATTTGGTTTTATTGGAAATTATATCACTGTTAATTATTTTGAATTTTAAATTGCATACAGAATCATATATAAAACTACAAAGTATTAAACAATCAAGTGTGGTAACTCATTTGAAATGTGTTATCTACATAAGCACAAACCAAGAGTTTTTGTAATAGTGTTAACCATTCTCTAAGCATAGTGTCATTTCAAAAGTTAAATTTAATAAAAAAATGGAATTTTTTGTTCCCAAGACACATTTTGTCCATTTACAATGTTTATTTACTTTTATTTTATGTAGCCTGATGCCTGCAGAGACAGACGAGTGTTGGATCTCCTTGAACTTGATTTGCAGATGGTTGTGAGCTACCATTTATATCCTTGGAATTGAAACATGGTATTGTGAAAGACCATCCAGAGATCTTTGACATTGAGGCATCTTTCAGCAGACATAGTCCATTCTTACTTTAATCAACTTACTAGTGAAGTCACTTAGGCACAGTTACTATTTTAAAAATTCTAATGCTATAGGATGCTTTAATTCACTCCTAAGAGAGTTCTTAAGAGTCATTAGACAAGAGCAAAGTGAACTCACCCTGTTTTATCACACTCTACTGCATTTGGAATCTGCAGATACTATAGTTCTGAGATACACACACACACATACACGCACAAATGCATAAAAATAAACTGACCGACAAAGGTGTGATTGCATGAACCTTCAGATTTATAGAATTTAACAAAAATTATATGAATTATATAATTTGAAAAATAATTAATCTTTGACACAATTAATCTGTGATACAATTTTATTGACTTAATGCCGTATTGAACAAAGGGACTCTGTGAATTCTCTATAAACCCTGGAATGCCAATGACAGTGGAATGCCTTGCAAACGTATCTAAAATATTTCTAGCAGGTAATAAATAAAAGAGTTATTTGTGCACCCAAGTTTCTTAACGTGTATTAAGGAATTTGACCTTTTTATGATGAGGATAGGATTCTGTCAGGGTATTGAAACAAGAAGAAAGGTTATACCACAGCACAGCAAGATCACTCATATCCTTGGTGTTGTTACAGATATACATAGTTTCACATAATAGCGTATGCTACCTAGATGTCACATAAACTGCAGTTTGTAACATAATATATGAATAAACATTTAATAGTCCAATCTGGTAATACTGTGAGTTAGAGTGCAAAGGCCCTTTCATATTCAAAAGACACTGTTGTAATCAGGTGCTTCCCAACTTCTGAGTTATATAATCTTTCTTCTCCAACTTCTTCAATCATCCATGATTTGTGGAGAGGCAGATGATATTGATGACTCATTTGTGCTTGAAAAGTCTACTAGACTTTTAAGTATGGTTTCCATTTATTTTTACTGGGGGCTAAGACATTTCTCTACATTAATATTGTACCAAATACGTTAAAGGCAGTGTACTGTAGTCATCCTACAATCCTGTATCACCTGGAAGATAGTCTAGTTTGTATTTTTTGATCTTCAATATTTACCTATATCTTCTTATTTCTTTCCAATGTTTAATCTTCATCATCTCCAATGACTTTTTTCACAGTTCTTCTATTCTATTATGCTTTTAATGCATTCACTATTGAGCACAGCCATTTGGTATTTGATGCTAAGTGGTTTGTTTTACCATAATACCTCCAATATCATCCACAATGTCACAAAAAATATAGCTAAGTATTTCTAAAAATCAATTTATACCTCAATAGTTTTTTATTATATATTGACATTTTAAATTTATTATCTGTTAATGGGCATTTCAGTTAATTGTATAGCTTGGGTATTCTGAATGCTATTGTAGTGCATATAGATGACTAAGTATTAGTTTGATATTCTCATTCCATTTCCTATGCAACACTAAAGATTAAAGGACCAGGGCAATTCTATTTTTAGTTTTCTATAGCATTTTTATAACTTCTACCCTAACAAACAAACTTCATAAATATGTATAAATTCTCATTTTACTATACATTTTCCATGTATTCATACCCAGTCTAAGAAAACTAAGAAGTTATTTCAATTTGCTTTCCTGTTCTATTACTCTGATCCGTGAGAATGTTGTGATTCTTTATGCAATTATTGGATATTCCTCAGGGCCTTTGATATTGACATTTCTGAGGGTTTCTTTTCTTTCTTTTTTTTTGAGAATTCTGAACATTAATTTCCTTTAAAGTATTTTTTTCAATATTCAATAGATGGTCTTTTTGCTATTCAATATTTACTTGACCGTGCAAATGTTTATTAGTCTTCTAAAAATCACTTTTGTACATTTGAGCTTCTAGTTTTAGAAATTATTTAAAAATGGAAATATCTGGTTTTATTTTCTATATCTTTTATTGTAGAAATTTCAACATATTAAGGATGTAGGTGGTCACTCTGTCTCTCCTTATTTGTCTCTATCTCTAATTCTGTTTTCTTCTTGAGTGTAGGAAATTTCCTTTAGATTAATTGACTCAGAGATGAAGATGCTGCAAAATCAACTGTCATTAATAGTCAACCCACACCATAGCACAATCCAGGTAGCCTATCTGCTTTCCCCCTTCAATCTACTCTTCATTTACTTCCCTAAGCCTTCTGGATGTTTTCCTGGGACTGTGACCCCTTCCCCTCCCCCATGGTTTTTCACCTTCCTTTGGGGAATCTTTATAGTAAATCGTACTCAACTAAGACTTTGAAACCATCACATGTGACTGGGAGGACAAATGTTCTGCCAGCTGCCTGACTTGAACCCTCAAGTTATCCTATCTGGCTTTGTGCCTCATGAACAATACACACTTCTTGAAGAAACTTTTGTTATGTTTGTTGACAAAACTAGTAAATTATCAGAAAGCAGCAGAAAAATATAAGACCTGGCATTAAGAATATAGCCCACCTCCCCTCTCATACCTCCCTCTGCATCTCATGATTATTTTGTTACCCCTCCTAAATGGGATTGAAGCATCCTAACTTGGGCCTTTCTTTTTCTTAAACTTCTTAGTGTCTATGGATTGTATCTTGGGTAGTCTATTTTTTGGCTAGTATCCAATTATCAGTGAGTACTTAGCATACATTTTCTTTTGTGTGTGTATTATCTTGCTCAGGGTGGTATTCTCTAGTTCCATCCATTTGCCTGCAAAATTCATGTTGTTCTCATTTTTATTAGCTGAATAGTGTTCCATTATGTAAAATGTACCATATATTTGTATTTATTCTTAAGTTGAAGGAAATCTGGGTTGCTTCCAGTTTCTGTCTATTATGAATAAGGATGCTATGTACATAGTGGAACATGTGTTCTTGTGGTATTGTGGAGCATATTATGGGTATATGCCTAGGAGGAGTATCGGTTGAATCTTCAGGTAAAACTATCTCCAAATTTCTGAAGAACTTCCAGATTGATTTCCAGAGTGGTCGTACCAGTTTGCAACCCAACCTGCAATGGAGGTGTATTTCTTGTCCATCCAGTGACTAGTGCAACTTGGGACTCATCCCATGCACAAGCACCAAAACTTGATACTATTATTAATGCTATGTTGTGCTTTTAGATAGGAGCCTGCCATGTCTGTCCTCCAAGAGGCTGTACCATCAGCTAACTGAGACAGATGCAGATACTTACAGCCAACAATTAGACTGAGATCAGAGACCCCTATTCAAGTTTTGAAAGGATTGAAGGAGCTGAAAGAGATTGCAACCTCATAGAAAGATCAACAGTGTCAACTAATCCATATCTCTGGAAACTCTCCCAGACTAAATCACAAACCAAATAGCATACACAGGCTGGTCTGGGCCTCATGACATGTATAGAGCAGAGAATTACCTAGTTTGGCCTTGATGGGAGTGGATGTGACTAGTTGTATAGAAACTTGATCCCCCAGGGAAAGAGGATGTCCTGGGTATGTGTGCGTGAGCACATTCCCAAAGGTGAAGGGAATAGTAGATAGGGAGAAGAACTCTTGGAGAAGGACTGAGAGGTGGTACAAGATTTGGGATGTAAAAAAATATTTAATTAAAAATAAATAAAAATAAAATTGTTTTGATTAAAGAATACTGTTCCAAATACCAAACAGAGGACATCTGGATTCCTACTCTACTATGAATTAGTCCTCCCCTGCACATTTTAAACACCTACTTGGAATGTAGTCAGGGACTGGAAAAAAAAAAGTCTGAACCAAAAATTACACATGTGAAAATCCCAGGGGAGGGAAAAAACTTGGAAAAATCAAAGTAACAATTTTTTAATAATATAAACAGCCCATAGTAATAACATCTGATGGAAATTATATGGAAGAACCTCTTGATGAAGACAAAAAGATGAGTGGATTGAAGAAGTCAATCTAACACATAGAATAGTGTATTTTTGAAAAAAAAATAAATTTAAATGATACTAGAAACTAAAAAAAAACTCAAAAACTAAGTTGAAAAAATTTAGTGGACAAATATCACCAATATAATTACTCATGTTATAATTAGTAATGGTCAATGAGAAACTGGGTGTAAATATGAAGAGAGTATGGGAAAGTCTTGAGAAATTATGAAGACTTCTACCCTCTGAATTACAGGCATAAAAGAATAAAAAGAATACATTAGTAAGGACATACAGAATATCTTCAGTAAAATCAGGGAAGATAGTTTTTAAACCAGTTGAAAGAAGTCACATTCAAGTATTAAACATTTACAGTATGCTAAGTAAACAATACCAGAAAGGAATTTCTTCATCACCTTAGTAACATAATTATATAAAAAGCAAAAAATGAAAGACAAAACAAAAAAAAACCCAACCAACCAATCAACAACCCAAACTACAATCCACAAAAAAATAAAGAAAGTAAAAGGAAAAAAAGAAAAGAAAGCAAAATAAAAATACAAACAACTATGATTGCTGAGAAAGGGAAAACTAACATCTTGCAAGGATTAGTTTCTTAATTGGTATCCAGTTCAGAGTAGGTCAGCCCTCAAATCACTTGTATACACACCCCCTACACACACACACCTCACCACCACCACCAACAAAAACCAAAAAAATGGTCCCAAGAGGTAGTATTTACATATTTGTCTGTATATGTATCTATGTATCTATCTATGTATCTATCTATGTATCTATCTATGCATCTATCTATCTATCTATCTATCTATCTATCTATCTATCTATCTATCAATCTATCTATATTTTTATAATAATAATTGTTAAAGGAAAAGGGGCCTTAAATTTGAGAGAGAGACAAGAAAAGAATATAGAATAGGATTATAAAAAGTGGACATTGGAGCAGTTTGAGGGAGAAAAGGGAAGAGTAAAATGCTGGAAATATATCATTAATTTTAAAAATCAAAATGTAAAAACAGAAGAAAAATGAGCTCTGAATTTCAAAATGGAGAAAAGCCAAATTACTCACAAAGGCAGACCCATTAGAAACACTCCTGATATTCAACAGGAAAATTTCCAAACAGAAAATCCTGGGGAGATGCATTCCAAGTACCAAAACATGGATAAACATCAATCCAGAAAAACTATTTTTAAAGTTAAGGGAGAAAGAGGATCTTTCCATGATATAAAGAGATCACATAAATTCATAACTTGTAAGTCACTATATAAAGGGTTCTAGAAAGAAATCATCAATCTGAAAAGCAAGGATTAACACGTTGAAGAATTCACAGATAACAAACACCAAGACGTGATCAAAGGACACTTGAGAAAACAAAAGAAAACCAACAAAATGATATGAATCTATCCTCTCTCTTATTTGCTTTAAAACATATTGAACAAGATGGACATCAAGTCTGGTACTAAGGACAGCAATGTCATGACTGACTAGGAATTAGTCTCTATGTAGAAATCTATTATTGTTATTATTTTCCTTAATGAACATATAATGAACTGACTTTTAGTTACTATTATTTAAAAAATCATATTTATATTTTTTTCTGTGTGTGATTGCTATGCCTGATTTTATTACTGTGCATCATGAGTGTGCAGTGATAAAGGAAGCCAGAAAAGTTATTGGATCCTCAGGAACTTGAGTTTTATTGAGTTATTAGCCTTTATATAGATGCTAGGGACAGGAAATGAAACTAGTTTGACTGCAAGAACAGGTATCGTTAATTGCTAAACCATCTGTTTTCCTTCCCAAGTTAAGTTTACACTCATAGATTAATGCATGCCTGAACTTGTGCCAGGGATTTTTTTTTATAGTAGAGGATGATAAATACAGATATTCACAGTGTTCAACATACAAACTATAAAAGATTATGGAATTTGAGCACTAACTGAACATCTTCATATTATGTGCACTCCACTAGGCTTATTAATTATAGAGAAACAGGTGAATATAATGTGAGAGCTATGGTAGAGGATAACTGAAGTATAAAAATTTCAAATATGACACTTGTGTTTGACATGATATCTCAGGTACTATCACTACATGTATAAGACATATACAAGAGGGAACCAGAGAAAACCGCTGTATGATTGAGAAATGGATTTATAAAATTTTTCCACTTGTTAATAGACTACTAGAAATTGATGAATGCTGGAGAAGAAGAGTCACTCTTCTTTGGGAATATTGCCATAAAAAACACCCATGACTTAAGAGATTGCCTGATACCCATTAACACACAGAGAAATGTATGTGAACCTAGTGTGTTTACAGAAAGATTACGTAAAATTGGGAAGGAATCAAATTTTAGAGGAAAGTGGAGTCATTAGCAGAGAAACAGGGATAGATTTGATCAAAACTTACTGCATGTATGTATGGCAATTTCAAAACTCCAACAAAAATGGTTTTTACATAAATAATTAAACATAAAAAATACTGGAACATGGCATATATGGTTTAACATGCAACTGACACCTACTCATTACTTATCCTTCACTTCCTCCCTGATAGACTTCCTTTCCATTCGTTTTATATCCTGTTTTCACTATGCATGCTGAAGTCAGGATGTGATAATTTTTCTTTATTGATAGATTTCCTATTCCTTGATTTACAGCATTGAGGAGATTGAGATACGGGGAGCAAATAGAGTGACATTTGGAAGAATCAATTGCTCTATTTCAGGACACATGAAACCAAGGTCAAATGTGACTGCCAGCAGTAGCACTGCTCTCACTATTGCATAGAGGTGTGAAATCTTCAGCCTGGTCTTTCTCTCTGCTCCTCCTCTCTCTTCCCATATGAGATTCTTCATGAACCACCTGTTGATAACCAGTCTTTCACATTCCATTTCTATTTAGTATCCATCAGGTGAGTGTGAGACATTAAGTCAAAAGGCCTATCAGGGCTCAGTATCTACTGTGTCACCTATAAAGTCTCTAAGTCCAGGAAGAACAGTCTAAGTTTTTATAATAGCAGGGAAGAATTTGCAAATGCTAATATATCCCTAGTGAGAATATTGACATTTTCTCATAGGGGAAACTTCATTATTACTGGCAGTGTTCAAGGAATGCAAAATTCATACTACTATCAGTTGCTGATGTCTTCCTGTAAGAATCTCTGCAATTAAAAAAAAAAATCTCTGCAATTTCCACCCTCACAGGCAGAGTCCAACCCTTAGTGGATCTTCCTAGGTATTTTCCATTAGATGTCTGAAACCACCTCAACTCTACCCAAACTCCTTCCTATTACTTCTGCCTTGAACTAAACTGGATATCTTGTAACTCTTTACATGGTGCTGAATGACAAGTCAGCATCTCATGTTGACTAATTTGGATTATCAAAATAAAGGATGAACAGGGAATACCTATGTATAATACATTAAAACAGAACTAAAAGCATAGCACGCAGTACCCAAGAGAATCTCTTGGAAACAGAATACCTTGTGTTCATAGTGAAGAATGAAAGAAGATAGTTAAAGGCACAGTAGCACCTAGACTAGAGAGCTAAATTCAAGAATTATCCCAGATTAAATAATTTTTCAGAAATATGAGTGTGAACTAACAGTTTTCCCAATGTAAGTAGGGAATAATAAATGTCAGTATTTTATGTAAAATCCACTCTACTGAAGAGAAATGAAAGAACAACAGGGAGATGCTGTATGATATTGCATGAATGAGACATAATACCTATTTAAATGCTGTATACACTAACCAAACTGCATGCATAACTGAGATCAGTCAATTATAGTGGAAGTGACTAAAAGTATTTTTTTCAAAGAATGCTTAGTCAAATTCAGTGCCATAGGATCTGGAGTGATAGAAGTTCTCAAGAAGATTAGAACATGAAGCAATGTTAATTACAGGAGATGTTTATTCACACTGCTCCACAGTGAAATTCTTACTATAATTTCATTGGCTAATTTTACTTTAACGGCTCTTAAGATACTAATGAAAACAGAAGGTTCTTGGCTGTGTAATCTCTATGAGTAAGGTGTTACTCCTGGATTAGAATCAGATCCCTCTAAGATTAAATCTATAAAGCAAACTAGGGTCTAAGTAAATGTAAACATGGATAAAGGTATCACAATTAGATTTTTAACTTCATATTGCAAAGGCATGTCACAAATGTGTTTAAAGTCACAGTGAGAGGACAAACTACAACCATGTTCAACTTCAAAAACTTTAGGAAAACTTCATGGTTTTTGCAAATAGTTCATAGCTGCAAATATATCATTGACAGAGACAAGCATTTTGTCATATACCAGTAATTCTGGCCCAAGGAAGATAGGAAACAGAAGGATCAGGCATTTGAAGCTCATATGGGATAAACCATTAAGGATTAGTCTTCTGATTAAATCAGGGCTGTGAGGGACTCACTGAGTTCCTAAAGGCCCTTCAGTTAGGAACTCAGTTTCCAGCATTTCATATAGAAACTTTAGGCCCAGATAATAATGTGCCATGATATAATACCTAATCTGTAATATTTTTTGGAGAAGAAAATGGACTGGGGAAATTTCTTTGGATGAGATCTAGAAGCCAACATAAAATTTGCACCACGCTGCTTCCTTTGTAAGAACAAGTATTCCCCTTTATGTTTTAAAGGTCCTTTTCTTTTCTCAACTAGGAAATGTCATGACTTAAGGATAAGGACACCACTGTTGATTGTAACCATCATTGGCAGTACTTTCCTCTGGATTCATGTCAATTTTTAACAGAATTCATGCTTAACTTGAAACATATTGCATCATTCTAAACTAAATAGTTACCAATAAAGAAATCTAGAATCTGAGTAATAAGTTGTAAGACATATTTTCGATTCTTACTCTATGTTGATTTCTTCCCCTGTAAATGAGTTAAAAATAGACTTTCTTAGTAATGTGGTTCAAGAGTTTGAGCCATCAACCAAAGAGCAAGCACAGGATGGACCTAGGCCTCCTGCACATATGTAATAGCTGTGCAGCTTGTTCTTTATCTAGGTACCTCAACAACTGTACCAGGACCATTTCTGAATCTGTTGTCTGCCTGCCTGCCTGCCTGCTCGCCCGCCCGCCCGCCCACCCGCCCGCCTGCCTGCCTGCCTGCCTGCCTGGAATTCCTCTTCTATAACTGGGCTGCCTTGTCTGGACTTAGTGGTAGGGGATGTTTCTAGTACTGCAGTGACTTGATATATTGTGTCTAGAAATAGTGTTTGTAGTGGGTCTAGCAGTTAGGAGGGAGGAATGGGGGATCTTCCTGAGAGGATACTGGGAAGAGTGGGTGGATTGATATTGGGCTGTAAAGTGAATAAATAAATTAATGAAAATTCAGCTGGACAATGGAAGCCATTATTGCAAGTATTAACTGGAGTGATAGTTGGGAAGAAGCGAGAGTAGCTTATAAGATTAATAGATCAATACTTCCCAGTTATTCAGGTGAAGCATTAAAATAACTCTTCATCTTTCAGTATGGTTATTATGAATTAGCTTGGATAAAGAAACATAGCTGTTATATTAATTCATTGTATACACTTAATTCATTTTACAAACATGGTTAATTGAATTTATAGCTTCTTCAATGCAGTTAAACTCTCTTTGTACTGAGAGTGAACAATCCTGTGCATGACTTTTGAATATAATAACACACTATGTATATTATGATTATCACCTTACCATACTGAATCACATTGGAGATTATTCTTCCTCTCTATTTTTGTACTTATTATCTAACCTTTTCTATCTTGTCTAGCATTATCCTTCCTAACTTCTAGTGCTCCTTTGTTAGTTGTCTTCTACTATATCAACTCTTTCCAGCATTCACAAATGGGTAAAAAACATGTGACGTTGGGCTTTCTGTATCTCGTTCACTTCATTTGCAAGTATTCCAGTTCCAGTTCACATTACTATAAACATGTGAAGTTATGGACTGTTTATTTTAATCAATTTTATATCTTAATGATCTTCAATTAGGCATCACTATGTTTTGTTCTTTTTTTAAACCATGGTGAACTTCTCAGTTGATGTTATATGAAATTAACATGGAATTATGGATATCACTATACTATTCTGATATATTTTCCTTTGTTACACATTCAACAACAGGGCGTTAGTATTACCAGATAATTTATTTTTACTTTATTCAAAAATATAAGTAAATTAAGTACTAACATTCAGTCATTAGAGGTAAACAAGATTCTTATCTAACAATATTTTTTTCTTCATTTAATGACACATTTCCAGTTTCCTCATACATACTGATATTGTGATTTCCTGATAATTTTGTTAGATATCTGAACCACCTTTTAAAAACATAACAGTTGTGAGATAATAATTGTCTTCCATCAAGTAAGGTTTCACACTTCTTGCTGCCATAATGACATGTTATATTTATGTGGAAATTAGAATGTAATTAGTATAGATAGAATATTTTTGAAATGTAAGGGTTACATTAGAGACAAATATCTTTATCACTACTTATACTATGAGAATGCTTAGTCATCTAAATATGAACAATGTTCTTCAATGTCACTTACAGTCAAATTAAATTTATCTTTTCAGTGAATGCTCTTGTTTCCTCCTACCCATCACTTCTATGTGTCAGTAAAATAAAAGTATGTTTGGGTTAGATAAAAGAAAGTGTCTACATTCTATCTTTCCTGGAGAGTTTAACCTCTCTCAGGACACAGAGGCACATGAATGGAATGTGTGGCAATCATGGAGCACTGCCCACTCTGAACATGTCTTCTTTTAAGAATACAGCTATAATTATGGCAGGATGAAAATCAAGCACCTAATTGAACTTCAATGGCCCCATTACCTGAATCAAACCAAATTAGTGAGGATACATTCCTGTGAGAGTCTCTACTACTGGGAGGAGTAGAATAGATTTCCAAGACAGAGCTAGGAACCATTAATATACACAAGCAAGTGGGTTTAGGATTTATTTTTTAATAATGATATCTTACCTATTACAGAATCATATAGACCTATCTTCTCAGGACCATCATCCTGCTATAAAGTGAACATCAGGTAACTTTAAACACAATTTAAATGATTAGAGGCAATTGCACAATTGATTAATTTATATCTCCAAGGAAAATGCCCAAGAGATGCTGTGGCTAAGAGTAACCAGCAAATTATCAGCAATGGCCAGTCTAGTGAGTCAAAAAGGGTATTTTGGTATCATGGCACCTTAGTACTGCTTTAAATACTAAGAACAGTTGCTGAATGGTGGCTTGTCTGTCAAGAATATGTGATGCTTTTGTAGAACACTCAGGTTTTTAGTATATACAAATACCATGTATATGTGTGG
The DNA here is from genome assembly GCF_004785775.1 of Grammomys surdaster. Lineage (NCBI taxonomy): Eukaryota > Metazoa > Chordata > Mammalia > Rodentia > Muridae > Grammomys > Grammomys surdaster. Next base: position 8,342,627 of record NW_021604792.1, read on the forward strand.
TATGCATACAGATATGCAGACAAACAGTCTTTGTACATAAAATGAAAATATATATTAAAAAGAGATAATTATAAGACAATGAAAGAGGATGGAATGGTCACACCTAAAATAAAAGACCAAAAATGAATTATTGCAAAAAAAATAAGAAAAATTATAGGTGTGGGAAGAGTATAGAGGAAAGATTTATGCAGAATAGGGACTATCAATATAAATGTATATATAAGTCTTTCAAACTATGTGGGGAATAATAAATATCAGAATCTCAGAGATAAATTACTGTGTTATTTTTTTCTTTTGCTTGTAGACTGAGTCATGTTGTTTCTCTTAAGCTTTTTTTATACTGTTCTTTTAGATGATTATAATGCTTGCTACTTTTTGTCTGTTGCACACATGTGCTTGTGTGAGCGTTTGATGATATGCATGTGCTTCCTTACTCTGTATTTTATTTATTTTAATATGATTTCTTTGTGCTTTTGTTTACCCATTAATTAGCTAAGGTGAAAGTGAATGAAAATTCATGAAATTTGATCAGTTGGGAATGTCTAGGTCAGAGAAAAAAAAAGTATGATCAGATTATATTGTATGAATTTTATGCAATAATAAGTAAATTATTATAAAGTAGAACATGATAATACTGTCATGGAAAAAGAAAATGTTTTATTAAAGCTTCACAGTCAATCACCAGCTTCAATGACCAACAATATCTTCTAGGAGACATAATGTGCAAACACAGTCAGAAAAAGTCACAAAGCTGGAAGAAGTGGAGACAGTAAATACAATGCTTTGTTTTAGGAAATAGGTACTTTTGGTGGTCTACCATAGAATGCACATTGTTGCCTTCTTTGTATTAAATTCATCTGTTTGCTTTAAGGCATCTACTTTTCTGGAACTAAGAATCCCAAACACGATGGTCTATGAGAATCTTGAGCATCCTTTGTGGATATGGGCAGAGTTAGAGATACCGCTTAAGATATGTATAAATTTTTAGTACTAGATGGTTATGGGACATAACAGTAATTTAGGTCTATGCAAACTGAAAACTTGGTATAACACAATACACATGGTACAGACGCATAGTAACCTGTAGAAATGTAAATAAATAAATAAATAAATAAATCACGAAGATACCTAAAATATTTATTGTAGCATATGGCACCATAATTGACACAAATACATGCACAAATACTCCCCACATTATAACTCAGTCATGCTCACACATTTACAAGCATAAACACATATAGAGTTGTATACATATCAACACATACAAAAAACACAAATCAAAATCATTGTAGAAGTATAATTGATAGTATTAACAACCAGCATTATACTTAAACAGTAACCAAATATGAATTCTGATGTTTGAACTGTTTGGAGTGCTCCTTCAAGATCATTCAAAGATCATCTTTCAGATCTTTAAGAAAAGACACATTGACACTGTCTTCTGCATCGTATCCTGTTGGGCTAAATTCCCAAAGAAGATTAATAGATGACTGCCTGCAGATGTGAGTTTACTCACTTGGAGTTCAAAGATTCCATTGTTCTATTACTTTTTATGAAGTCAAGTGCCTTGCTTATTTCAGAACATCCTTGGGAACATATCCAGAGTGCCCTCCAAGATGCTGGCAGTCCTGCTAACATTGGCTTTGCTTGCTCTGAGCTCAGCAGGTATAAATCAACTCTTAGTTGGTGTAGACTCTGCTGGGGCATATAAGGCACTGCTAGGTAGAAAAGAAGAAGGAAGATAACAGACCCAAAATGTAGGCTGATTGTTTCATATGGCAAAGACTAATTCTGTCTCTTTGACACATTCAGGTCATCCTTGTTGATGTAAAATCAAAATAAAAAAATATTGACATGAGGAAGAAAAATGAGTTTCCTTTGCAGCATGAATTTCTGTAATATAAGGATGTACAGAAAGATAGTAAGACTTAGATACTGATTCACAGTGAGGACATAAGTGAACAATGCACTTGGCTAACATTACTATAGAGAAGATGCAGCCCCCATGAAGGAGATCAATGCAAAGCCCTGCTGTCAGTAACAGAATCAGATGATGATTCTCACCTCATTGCACATAGAGAGAAATGCAACTCTCAGGTCATGTACTTTATTTCCCTACATATTCTCTACTTTAAGATACTGTACACATGTTTACTTTTAGGTTTTTCCTTAAAATTTGATATTAATAAAATACAAGTATTTAATAAAATAATTTATAAAAAGACATAGATTTTGACACTGAAATTTGAACTACCGGAAAAAATGAGCAGAAAAATAACAAAATGTGAAAGATACACTGGAGGACATTTTTTTTTAGAGTTGATAGGTAATAGCATATTGGAGACCCTGCTAAAATGTACATTTCCTTCTTTCAAGCAGAATCTCAGTGTGGCAAGAGAGCTAAGTTATAGGCTATGTAGAGAGTGGTTGGAAGTAGTATTTCACCCCAGGAGACTGTTAGCTCTTGAGAACTGGAAACTTAACTTTTCACCTCAATCTTTTTTTTCCTAGCAGTTATCTCTGAAAAATCTCCTTCCTTATTAAAAGGTAATGCCTTACTACCTTCAATTATCTCCCTCTATTTCCCAGTCATTAGTTGTCCACTACCATTATCATCACTTTCATTCTAAGGAAGGATTCGATATTACTTTCCCTAAAGACACACCCAAAGTTTTTCCTATCTTTATATGGAGAGAGTGGGTATGATCAGGATTAAAAATGTATACAATAAAGTAGATTTCCTTCAATGGCAGTACACTCTTGGCTTAAATTTGGTTTTATCACTGAATATCTCATTACTGCATCTCTAGTGACTGAAAGTTTTTCTGGACATTGTGGGCTTAGTTATTGGATTTTGTCTTTTGAAATTGAAGCACATATGTCTAGGCCTTTCTGGCTCTTAGAGCCAGAAAGTCAAGACAAATGTAATTCTAACGAGGCTGCATTTTTGTGTTCCTCATTTTCTCCTTTATCTTTAATGTTGTTTCATCTGTTCTGACAATTTATTGCTTTGATTATTATATTGCAAGTTGATTTTCTTTTCTGATCTAATTTAGTAGAATTTTTTTATTCCTTTGTAATGATACAAGGTATACTTATTTATGTTAGGAGAATTTTCTTCTCTGATTTTGTTCAACATTTTTTCTCTACCTTGATTTTTCTACCATGACTTTTTTTCTCTTTCCCCTTCATCTGCTTCCCATGATAGTTTTGTTTACCCTTCTAAGTGGAATTGAAACATCCTCACTTGTGCCTTCCTTCTTTTTAGATTTCTTACTGTCTATGGGTTTTATTGTGTGGTTAATGTACTTTTTGGGTAATATCCTGTAATCAGTGAATACATAATACATATGTTCTTTTGTGTTTAGATTACCTCATTCAGGATGATATTTTCTATTTTCATCCATTTACCTTCATATTTCATGATGTCCTAATTTTTAATTGCTTAATAATATTCCATTGTGTAAATGAACCATATTTTCTGGATCCATTCTTCAGTTGAGAGATATTATTGAACTTATTTTTCAATGGCAAATCTTGAGTAGCTTCACTGATTTCTTCTACTGTTTGTGTTTTCTTTGATTTCTCTAGGGGATTTATACATTTTCTCCTTAGGTATCTCTATCATAACCATACTAGATGTTTTCATTTCTTTTCTCTGTGTGTGTTTTAACTATGATAGACAGTTCATCATCTGCTGTGGCAGGATAGCTGGTCTCTCTTAAAGGCACATTGTCCTTGCAGTTATTGATTTTGTTTTATGCTTGTTTTTACACATCTATGATTATAAAAATTATGATTCTAGGAGCTGAAATCTGGATTTTTCTTTGTTGTGTGGATGTTTCCTTCCTTGGTTTCTGGGTCCTCTATGTTCTTAAAAAAAAAATTGTGGTGGTTATGTGTTGATTAGTATTAGCTCTTTGTGGACCTGATTCTTGTGGACACGTGGTTCCAGGTATCTAGTGTTTCTGGTTATTAGTCACTAACTCTTAGTTATGGAGTAAGGGTATGAGTGTGTTTACAAGACGGAGGAATGGGCATAGGCAAAGGGGATGAGTGTGCTTAGAGGATGGAGGAAAGCAGAATATTCTATCGGGATCCAGTGACAGGCCCGAAGTGGGATCCAGCTCAATTGGAGGTGCCAAGGTCCAAGACTATTACTGAGACTATGGAGTGCTACCACAAGGCGACCTAATATGACTACCCTTCGAAAGACCAAACAAGAAGTTGAAAAATTAGATGTGTAGATATGTATACCCAACCAATGGACAGAAGCTGCCGAATCCTGTGGAGAGTCTGAGTATGATCGGGATCAAAAGTTTAAACAATAAAGTAGATTTTCTTCAATGTCAGTACACCCTTGGATTAAATTTGTTATTATCAAATTTGGATAAATTTGAATATCTCATTGCTCCATCTCTGGTGATTGAAAGTTTTTCTGGGTATTGTAGCCTTAGTTATTGGATTTTGTCTCTTGAGATTGAAGCACATAAGTCTCGGTCCTTCTGGTTCTTAGAGTCTTCAAACAGAAGGCAGAGGTCATTCTAATAAGTCTGTATTTTTATATTCCCTAGTCTCTCCTTTATCATTTAATGTTGTTTTTCTGTCCTGACAATTTATTGCTTTGATGAGTATGTGGCAAGTTGATTTTCTTTTCTGATCCAATTTTGTAGAATTTTTTGTTCCTTAGTATTCATACAGGTCTCCTTATTTATATTAGGAATATTTACTTTTCTGACTTTGTTCAAATTAATTTCTCTACCTATAACTTCGATTTCTTCTCATTTCTCTTCCTCTGACTCTCATCATAGTTTTGTTTCCCCTTCTAAGTGGGATTGAGGTATCCCCATTTGGGCCTTGCTTGTTATTAAATTTCTTATGGTCTATGGGTTGTATCATTTGTTTTCTGTACTTTTTTGGCTAATATCCACTAATCAATGCGTTCTTAATATTAATATTCTTTTGGGCCTGTATACCCTCATTCAGGATGATATTTTCTAGCTCCATCCAATAGCCTTCAAAATTCATGATGCCCTCATTTTTAATATTTTTATAATATTTCATTGTATAAATTAACCATATTTTGTATACCCATTTTTCAGTTGTAGGATATTGTTGCTCTTATTTTTAATGTCATGACTTGAGTAACTTAAATTATTTCTTCCACTATTTGTGTTTTCTTTGATTTCTTTGGGCGATTTATGCATTTCTTCTTTAGGTATCTCTACAATAACTATATAAGATGTTTTAATTTCTTTCATGTGTTTTTTAACTATGGTAGACTAGTCATGGCCTTCTATGGCAGGATAGCTGGTTTCTTATGTAGACACATTGTTCTGTCAGTTATTCATTTTTTAATGCTGCTTTTTACACACCTGTTATTGTAAAAATATGGCTCTAGAAGTTGACATATGGATTTGTCTTTATTGTGTGGATGTTTTCTTCCTTGGTTTCTGTTTCCTCTTTGTTTTTAGGAAAATAGGGTGGCTGTGTGTTGATTGGTATGAGATCTTTGTGGACTTTATTGGTATGGCCATTGGGTTCTAGGTATCATACGTTTCTGGTCATTGGTAGCTAACTCTTAGGAATGTGGACAGACTAAGTTTGAGTGTATTTACAGGAGGAAAGAATGGGGATAGGCTAAGGGTGTGAGTGTGTTTACAGAATGGAGGAAGGCAAAATATTCCACTGGGATCCATTTAGTTAGTCTTTTTGTAATGAGGTTGGACTTTGAAAATTGAACATCCCTGGTGTGCTATAGAACTGGGAATGGGACTGAGGGATTGGATCTGGAAGAATAAAGGAGAAATGAAGACCTGTAGTCAGCCTACCGGCTTACCTGCCAGGGATGACATGAAGCTAAGCATCAATGTGTGGAGGTGGGGGCATAGGAGTTGGGGGGAAGACCCTACAGAGGGGATATTCTTTATTATTGGTCCTTCTTGAGGCAGTAAAGGGGGAAGAGTGTAAGTGGAGGGTAAGACTTGGTCTTAGGAGATTCTAGGGTAAGTCTTACAAGATACTAAAGGTTGCTGTATAATAAGAAGTTTACTCATCTAAGTCTAAGTTACTATGTTACTGTAGCTGACCTGCCTTCTGTGATCCCTTGAGACCAGAAACTGCAGTTTCTTGCATTTATCACCTCTTCCTAAAACAACAAAGGATTAAGTAAATAGCCTTTGTACTATCTCAGCAGGAACTGGATGGAACTAACTGCTAGTAGGAAATAAAACATCCAATAAAAAAAAGAAAAAGAAAAAAGAAAAAAGGGACACTTTGAAAAGTGATTATAGCATTTATTAGTAAATTGTAAAAATTTTTCAATGAAAGCTATCTAAGGAGAAAAGCAGAAAGAACCTAAGCCAGAATAGGGAAAAATTCTTCTAAGTGGGAAAAGGGAGAAAATTCTTCTCTATCTCCTAAATGGGGAAAAGGAAGTAATTCTCTTCTCTTCACTTTGTCCTCAGTACTTATACATCTTTCAGAATACATGATCACATGTTACAAAGTTTATCACAAGTTCATACAAAAAAACAAATCATAAATTGAAATTGAAGTTTACAACAGAGAATGTTTACATGCATATCCATTAGGAGTAATTATCTGGTTAAATAACCATCACCTGTCTCAGCTCCATAGGTTTCCTGAAGGTTTAAAACCATAATTAAGTTATTATTGAAGTTTTGTATAGATAAACCCAGTCAATATCTTCTGTCTTAACACCGATAATAAATCATTAGTTCCCTTTTTATGACCTTTGTTTAATTGTTTTATAACCTCTTGCAATGTGCTCTGATTATGAGAAAGTCTGGTTAGTCTCTAAGAGGAATTAACTGGTGACACTTGGGAGACTGGCAGAATTCTCATTGCAGTTTTGATTATCAGGAAGAGACCTAATAGCACTCTCATTATAAAAGAGCTTAATAATCACTGATAAAATTTAGGAATTCTTATAGGATCATCATTAAGACTTAAGAAGTCATCTATTTGTCTATATAGCATTACTATTTTTCTATATCTTACTAGACAGTACATCTTCATTAATCTGCAGAGATCTGATCCAAAGTGGTGTGTTATAACTCAGTGATTGTTATTAGTAGCAGAAATCTTTCCTAAAATGAATACCTAACATCCTTGCTGAATAAGTAAGAACCTGTCACAGATTGTATAATAATCTGAAGCAGGCCATTTCAGAATTATCATCTGTTAGTTATTAGCTAGTCCCATTATGGCTCCTGACATCAATGTCTGCTGAAGTTGGGCCCTGGGATAAAGGGATAATTTGGGGGAAAGAGGAATTGAGAAATGTATGATTTACTGGGATGCATTCAGAGAAGAAAATGAGATATCAGCAGGTAACCTACCAAAAATATGTGGATGAGGCTAGAGTACTGAATTAGGAGGAATATAAAAGAGATGAATATTTGCAGTCAGCCTATAAGCTTTCCTGATAGAAGAAGTAAATAGGTCAAAAATGAATCTTTACAAAACAAAATTGAGAAAAAAGTATTGACAATAAATGGAATTATTACCCTGAAAGTAATGAACAATTGAAATTATCCAAATATAATAAGAAAAATAATAGACACATAGAAGGAACATATAGAACTATCAAACAAGACTTTCCATATCCTATATGTAGTACAAAACATACCACAAAATCTAGAATGTTCATTCTTCTCATTGTCTCTCTCTCTTTCCTTCCATCTCTGTTTCTTTCTCACTTTCTCTCCATCTCCCTCCCTCCTTTTGTAACTTTAGGTAAGAAAATGAGTCTTCTACCCAAGAAAACCACTCCCAGAACTTGATGTCACTTACCCAACAAATTAGTGACTCTTGCAAAATATGTGAGAAGTGTTTATTTTTGCTTCCAATTCTATATTTTGTCATGATAATATTTAATTATTTGTTGGAGTTATTTCTTTTCTGTATGAAGATCTACATTTTTGTTTGGTCTTATGCATCTTTCCCTTTCAGTATATTTTCTACTTCTATGCCATACTGGCATCACCCTGTTTTTAAAAATACTTTAAGCTTCTTGTGTTCAAACTTCAAGTGATAAGCAACACATCCTGATTAAGATGATATTAAGTTCTTGCTTGTATTCTTTCAATTGCACAAGAGGCTAATTTTATTCATTTAAAAATCAGTATTTAAAAACTTCCATAAAGGATGCATGTATACATTACAGACTTTTATTGTTTTCCAAATTTGAGGAAAATAATAATTCTATATTTTCATCAGAAACAGAAATTCTTTAGTATAATTCATTAAATAAAGACAAATATTTGTTCCAATTATAAAGTTGAATACAGAGTAGGGCAGGAACTTAAAAGAGAACAGGTTAAGATAAATAAATCCACAGATATTAATCTCCTAAAAAGAAAGAAATATGAATTAGTATAAATGCTTTCAAGGGTAATAAATAGGTATCAAATAATTAAATTCATGCCTTTGATTTCATTTCTTGGAAGACAAAGGCAGGGACAGATATGTTGTTTGATAGTTTGGTGCCAATCTAATCTAAAGGACAAATCCAAGTCAGGCCAGCCTACACACAGAAATCCTGCCTCAATAAATAATAATAGCAATTGCTTTAAATTACCAAAATGAAGTTGGTTATATGTTAAATGGTTATGACTGTATTGTACATCCTCTTTCAGAGAGATCAAAGTGGAGCAGACTTCTGTGAAAATGAGACTGCTTATTTGAATCAGTTTATATTTATGATGACTTCAAACTACTGGACAAAATATAGGCTATGCTGGGAGAGAGGCTCTCTGTTTGTTTTAATAGAAAAGAAGAAAAATTGGATTCCTTCCAAAATAATAAGGATCAGATTTGATAGAAGAAAACTCCCTGAGGATAATAGCTGCAGAAAGAAAGGAGAAAATCTGGTCATGTATAATGCTAAATCCTCTATTGAAACAACCCTAAAACTGACTGAGTAATACGTCTCCAGTTAAGACTTCAGCTTACATGGACAATAAAACTTGCTGACTAAAGAGTTCTCATGACATATTATTACGTACCATCATTTCAGATGGTGTGAATGAAGATTTATATTGCAGTTTGATTATATGATCAAACTAACTTCTAAAGAAAGACAGTTGTCTTTCACTGCCCAAACATGGGGAAATCACCATATCCCTGACCTCAAGCTGCATTACAGAGCAATAGTGATAAAAACTATGGTATTGGTACAGAGACAGCCAGGTAGATCAATGAACTAGAACTGCAGATCCAGAAATGAACCCACACACCTATGATCATCTGATCTTTGACAAAGGTGCTAAAATCATCCAGTTGAAAATGACATCATTTTCAACAAATGGTGCTGTTTCAACTGGTGGTCAGCATGTAAAAGAATGCAAATCAATCCATTCTTATCTCCTTGTACAAATCTCAAGTCCTAGTGGATCCAGGATCTCCACATAAAAACCAGATACACTGAAACTAATAGACGAGAAAGTGGGAAAAAGTCTCGAACACATGGGCATAGCTATCTTTCTTAAAACTAACCGTTTTTTTCTTTCTTTGTTTGTTTGTTTTAATAATTTCTCAGGTCCTGCTAAAGGAATTCTTTACCCTAATTCAACAAAAAGCAATCGTGAGAAGATGGTCTTTCCAGTTCCTTAAATTAGTTTGGATAAGGTTTTGGTCATTTTATGAGTTACACATATGTCATATATATAGACAAAGGGGGTTAAATATTGAATCTACTTTTAACCAAAATATATTGGATAGTTATAATATTACACTGGCACAGAATTTTGTATATTGATACAAATCTAAGATTATTTTTGATATATCTAATATATACTGTTTTTACTGTTCATTTGAGGTATTGTAATTATTAACTTTTATGTAACATAATGTTATGAAATATAAAGTTATAGTATTTTTGAAAGCTGTTATTTCAAACTGTTGTGATGATAAAATGCAAGTTATGAACTATTAGGGATGATTAATAAATACAAATTAATAGTCAAATAGTCAAACTCATGGTCATATTAAGATCTAGTTTAGTTAAACACCATAAAATGTTTTTAAGTTTATTTGGATATTAAAAAGCTAAGAAGAAACTATGCTTGGCAATTTACATATAATATAGATGAAGAGTGTTCAGAATCCTCTGAGATCCTCAGTGTATGGCATTTAAAGATGTTTTATTAATTAAAGATATTTTTTCAATGGTGAGCCATGTTTGCTCTTGCTGGTATCACCATTCTACTTCAATATATGAGATGAGAACTAACAACTTCGATATGGGGTTGCTTTAATTGTGGCAAGCTAGCCATAGGGCAAAGAGAATACACTAATTTCATCTACAACAAAATGCTGTCCAAAAAGACAAATGGATGCAGGAAAGTTGACTGCTTAGCTCTGCCAAGACAGGGCAATCATGTCATTCAAAATCCCTGCTTCACAAAAGGTCTGTCATATATTCTGGGACACAATTCTAAAGTTAGATGCTCCAACATTATTGAGAATACTGGGGATTTTCCCTGTGGTCAACTGTCCCTGTCATTTCTATAATTTTTGGAAGCAGTGTTCTTGTGCTTCCTGCATACTCTGGTAATATCTATTCATTCTCAGTTTCTGATTGGGTTGAACTAGATAGCCATAGTCTTATTACAAGCATAAGGTGTTTAGATCTAAGAATGTGTTTCAGAATGGTAATACTAGTTGAACAAAAATTGATTTAGCTGCAGAACTCTGAAATGACCACTATAGGGTTGATAATAAAATATTTTCTTCTGAATTGTAAACTACACACTTGACTTTTTGAATGTATCTCTTACCTAATAATTTTGATAACTATATCTTAATTATTCATACAGAATGTTGCTTATTATTGTAAGAGAAAGAGACTTTTTAATTAGTCAAAAATGAGAATTTCTGAGGTTTTGGCTGCTGCTACTTATTGTATGCTAAATAAAGGCCAGCAGATCTGATTGCCCCTGGGGATGAGAAAATCCTCACACACCAGATGTTGCTCTGTATCCTTGCCCTCGAGTTATCCCTGATTGGTCAATAAAGATTTCTACAGTATGTAGCTAGGCAGAAGTGAGTTAGGAGAGGCTTTGTCTCTCATGCTTGGAGATTCAGGCAGAGATGATGAGGAGACTAAAGAGGAGAGGAGAGAAGAGAAGATGTCATGGGGTAGTTGAATCATGAGAACGTGGCCATGAGGGCTGGTAACATGTTGTAAGACTGGCCCAGGAAGAACATGTCAAATTCTATCACAGGGTTATTGACAAAGAAGTAGATGAAATTGATATCTGCCCAATTCCAGTGCACTTCAGGTTTATTATAAATATAAGGGGCTAATGCATTTTATTTCAGACCTGAATGATCTAAGGTGGTATAGAAAACCCACATAATAATTAACACAACATCCAGTAAAAATATGTTCAAATAAAGTGCAAAGAGAGGGATAGATTGAGAAAGTCAAACTAACACAAAAATTTCAGTTTGATTTTTGAAAAAAGTAAGCTTAAAAGAAGCTAGAAATGAAAAACTCAATAATTGACTTGAAAGATTTTAATTTAAAAACTTCACAGAAAGTTAATAATACTAAAATGAGTATTGCCCAATAGAAATTAAATTAAAATATAAACAAAATACAGAAACATCTTGGGATATTGTGAATAGTACTAGCTTCTGAATTAAGGGCACTAAAGAATGAGAGGAATACAGTGATGTGGGACCAGAGAATATCTTTAGTAAAACCACAGAATAAAAATATCACAACCTAAAGAAAGAGATGTCCCTGAAGGTACAGAAGATTTACAGAACACCAAATAAATAAATGACACAGAAAAGATAATCTTCAGCATATTAACAGTCAAATCATATGGCTAAACATATAGGTAAGTAGCTAAATTGGTAAATATAAAAAAGAAAAGGAGAAAACTAATGATTGATGAAATATTGAAAATTAATCTCTTTTCAGCATTAATTTTCTAATTGATCATCCAGTACAGAGTAGATCAACCATGAAATAGTATATGTACAAAAAATAAATCTCTGTAGGTATTATATATATATATTTGTGTATCATCTATCTATCTATCTATCTATCTATCTATCTATCTATCTATCATCTATCTATCATTATCTATCTATCTATCTATCTATCTATCTATCTATCTATCTATCTATCTTTCTTTAACAATAATAGTCAAAGGAAAAGTGTTCATCTATTTGATAGGGAACAAGAAGCGAACATACGACAGGTTTGAAGAAAGAGGACATGGGAGGATTCAGAATGAGAAAAGTGCAGGGGGTAAATGCTGTAATTATATATTTACTTAAAACATAGTAAATAAAATTTTAAAATATAACAAGTATTAATTAATCATCAATCATTATTAATAAATTAATTTATAGTTCCTATCTATATATGATTTATATAATTTATCTATGCATAATATATTTATATAATATACATGTAAATTTACATATAATTATATATACATATATAATTATGTATATAATAAAAATAATGTTAAAATGACACATGCTATATTATGTATTATATAAAATTATTTATATGTTTATTTTATAAAATTATGTAATTTATAACTAATTAATTAATTTTACATCTGATTGTTGATCACCCCTCTTGCTCCACCCTTACAGAGTCACTCCCCTCCCACTTTGACTTATTTTTTGAGAAGCTGGAAGCCAAAATCTTCTCCCCATAAGGCCAGACAAAGCAGTTTAGTTGGGTAATGGATCCCAGAGACAGGCAACAACTTTAGGCACAGTACCTGCTCTTAGATGTTGAGAAACCTACATGGAGACTGAACTACACTTCTGCTATATATATGTTGGGACATGGTCCAGCCTATGTACACTCTGTTTGTTGGCTCAGTCTCTGAGAGCCACCAAGGGTCCAAGGTTAGTTGACTCTTCATCTTCTTATGGTGGTTCTATCTCCTTCAGTACCTCCAATCCTTCCCCCAACTCATCTGTAAGAGTCCCAGAGCTCTTCCAGTATTTGGCTGTGGGGCTCTGCATTTGTTTCAGTCAGCTGCTGGATAGGACCTCTCAGAGGCCAATTATGGTAGGCTCCTGTCTGCAAGCATAGCAGAGTGTCATTAATATTATCAGGGGTTGGTGCTTGCCCATTTGATAGGCTTCATGTTGGACCAGTTACTGGTTGGACATTCTGTCTGGCTTTGCATCATCTTTGTGCTTAAATTTCTCTTAGACAGGACAAATTTTGAGTTGAAAGTTTTGTGAGTAGGTTGGTTCCTAACCCTCCACTGAAAGCCCTGTCTGGCTACAGGAAGTGGCCTCATCATGTTCTATATATACACTGGTATGCATCTCAGCATAGGTCACCAACATTGACTACTGGGAGGTTACCCCATACCAGGTTTCTAGCATGTCTTAGAGATGGCCCCCATTTGCCTGCAGATGCCCCCACAACCTGTAGATTTCCATTAATTCTCCTGGACCTCAGCTTTCTTTTCTTTTTCTCCCTTCACCTGATCCTGACCTCCCCATATTCCTTCCCATTTCTCCCACCTAGTTCCCTCCCTGCCTCTGCCACTTAAGACTATTTTCTTCCTCCTAAGTGATATCCAAGTTTCCTTGCTTGGGTCATCTTTCTTGCTTAGCTTCTTTGTGTCTGTGGATTATAGCATGAATATCTTGTAATTTATTGCTATTATCCACATATGAGTGAGTACATACCATGTATGTCCTTTTGTGTCTGGGTTATTTCACTCAGGATAATACATTCTAGAACCATCCATTTGCCTGCAGAATTCATGGTGTCCTTGCTTTTAATAGCCAAATAATTATTAATTTTGTAAGTGATTAGCAATTTCTGCATTCATTTTTCAGTTGAAAGAAGAGTGGGTTGTTTCTAGTTTCTGGCTATTACAAATAAAACTGCTATGAATATAGTGAAGCACATGAACTTGTGGTATGTTGAACCATCTTTTGAGTATATACCCAGGAGCTGTATAGGTGGGTTTTTTAGTAGAACAAGTATTTCCAATTTTCTGAGAAACCACCAGATTAACTTCCAAGTTTGCACTCCCATCTGTCATGGAGGGGTGTTTGCCTTGTTCCACATCCTTGCTAGAATCTGTTGTCCCTTGTGTTTTCCGGTGGGTATAAGATGAATTCCGGTTATTTTAATTTGCACTTTTCTGATGACTAAGGACATTGAACTCTTTTTTTTTTTTTTTTTTTTTTTTTTTTTAGTGCTTTTCAGATTAGAGATTCCTCCATTGAGAATTCCGTTTAGGTCCGTACCTCATTTTAATTAGTTTATTTGGATCGATGGAGTCTATTTTCTTGAGTTTTTATATTTTGGATTTTAGCCCATTGTTGGATGTAGGGTTATGTAGCAGGAGATATTTAGAAAATCAGCGTGGCACCGGCTAGTTCCTGGGCAGCCACCATGTTCCTGCCCTACGTTCTTGCTCTGACACCAGCACCAGTTAGCCAAGAGCACTGGCCCAGGACCCACGAAAAGCTGATGTGGCTGTTGCCTCTGCCAGTCAGCATTGTGGACCCCATGGCTCTAAGCATGGCCCTTGGACCAACTCCACCACCCTCATGGTTTTCGGCTCAGAGTAGACAATAATCACTATCCTCTCAGTACCCAGAAGAAATAAGACTTTTAATGCTTAAAGATTATCCAATGGATTTATTTATATATCAGCAAATATTCAATACACAAGATGCCCACACAATTAGAATTGTAAACCCAATATCTAACCTTTTGATATGAATAGCTAGCAGAGACTGCTAGAGACACGAATGTCTGCCTCCATCTTGCTTCTCTTTCTATTTCTCCCCTCCTCTTCCATTTTCCTTCCAACTCCCAGCTCTACTCTCTTCTACTGCCCAATCATCGAGCTCCACTGCAAATACAATGGGCAGGAAAAAAATCCTGCCACAGGGATAGTGAAGATCTTTCCCAATCTGTAGGCTGCCATTTTTTTTATTGACAGTATATTTTGCCTTACAGAAGTTTTTTTAGTTTCATGAGGTCCTATTTATCAATTGCTGATTTAGAATTGAAGCCATTGGTGTTCTACTCAAGAAATTTTCTCCTGTACCAATGCATTCAATATAATTTCCTACTTTCTTTTCTATTTGACTTAGTTTTTCCAATTTTATGTTGAAGTCTTTGATCCTCTTAGATTTGAGTATTGTGCAGGATGGTTAATATTCTATTTGCATTCTTTTACATGCAGCTATCCAGTCAGATCAGCATCATTTATTGAAGATCCTTTCTTTTTTTTCCATTGTATGTTTTGGAGTTCTTTGTCAAATATCAAGTGTCTATAGGTGTGTGGAGTTATTTCTTGATGTTCAATTTAATTCCATTCATGAACCTGTCTGTTCGTATGCTAAAAAGCTAATATTTAAAAACCACCAAAACACAGAAAAAAATAAATAATGAGCTCTGAATCATGAAATAGAGAAAAGTCAAGTCATTTATAAAGGCAGACCCATTATAATAACACCTGATATTTAACAGAAAAAAATTAAAAATAGAAACATTTCAGAAAATGCTTTCCAATACTGAAAAATGGTAGCTGTCAACCCAGAAAAACTTTTTCTTCAATTTAAGGGAGGAACAGAAACTTTACAAGATCTCAGTAATTTATGACTTGTAAGCAAGTATACAGAGAATTCTAGAAGGAAATCATCTATCTGAAAGGAAAGCTAAAACACTGAAGAATTCATATGAAACAATTAAACACCAGGACATACAATAAAAAGACACCTGAGAAAACATAAGAAAACCAACAAATGATGTAATTTAATACACAAGGTTTGATAATAAATGAGAATATTAATCAGCTCAATTCGCTAATAAAATGACACAGGGCAAAAGATTGGATTTGCATTACTTTCACAAGAAAAACAGCTCAAAATATCTGATAGATACTATATTAGGGTAAAAGGATGGCAACATGTATTCTAGGCATATGGAACAGAGAAACTTCCAAGCAGGGAAGAGTAGGTATTCTAATAATGTAGAAAAAGGGATTCAATCAAAAGCCATCAGAAGATATAAGTAAGATATTTCATATTTACTAAAGGAAAAATCTACCAGCCCAGTACTATAATTCTAAACATATACAAGAAGTCACAGGAACATGTTATTATATCAAAGCACAGTTAGATACAAAACCACACATTGACTCAAAAAACAGTGAGAGTGGATGATTTTAATGTCCCTTTATCATTAATAGACAGAACATTAAGGATAAATTTGTAAATAGATACAATAAATGAAATGACGATAACAGAAATTTGCAGAAATTTCTACTAAAACTCTAAAGCATATGTATTACTCTTAGCAGCCCATATAAATTCCTCCAAAATCAAAGCACATATTTGAATATGAAGCAAGAGTAAAAAATTCATATATTAGAATATCATGCTGCATTCTTTCAGACAACAGTGAAGTGAAGCTCATCGTTAATAGCAATAGCAACTATAGAGAACACAAAAAAATGTGTAGAGTGAACAATACACTGCTGCAAGGTAACTGTGTTAAGAAGGAAATTAAGAAGGAAATTAAAATTGCACGTTAGTTGAATAAAAGCAAAACCACAACATACCAAAATCTATGAGACACATTGAAAGAAGTGTTACGAGGAAATTTTATAGAACTAAATACCTATAAGTTGAGAAGTCTAAAATTGAAAACTTAAAAATATAAAAGAAGGCCTTGGAAAAACAAACATAAATAATATTCTAAAATAGGTAGACGTCAGGAGATGACAAAAATCAGCCTTGTAATTAATGAACTAAAGTTTACCTGTTTATTTCCTAAAGAGAAAATTAAAGTTAGGGTATGATATTAGATGCAAGGGAGGGATGCCCAGGAGAAGTGACATGACAATAGGCAATGATCAGAATATATTATATGGAATTATATCCAAAAATTTCAAAAAGTGAGTGAAAAAAGAACACAATTCAAAGCCATGGAAAATTAAATTGCTGTGTCAGAAAAGCTCAGTCAAATGTCAGCTTCAATGATCAACAGTATTTCTGTCATACTTTGTCTTCTGTGTTTGAAGTCAATGATCTCACACCTTAAGTCTCTTATTAATTATTCTTCCTCCATTCCTAGCTTGTATAAGAATACTGATACTTCAGCATATTGCTGACAAATGTAATCTGTAATTCCAGGCATTAGTTTTAAAATCACACTCTAGCTAAAAATGAGTCTACCTCATAAAAAAATCAGAATAATTTTTAAAACTATATATTTGTCTGCCCCCAAGTCCATATTAATTAATTCTATTTAATTCCATAAATATCATTGTCTTTTACTGCATGTGCAGATTTATTTAACTACCTTCTATTATATTCTTTATATGTAGGTCTATATGTTCCTAACTACAAAAAAATTACAAGGAATATATATATATACAGACACACACACACAGACAAACACACACAGACACACACACACACACACACACACACACACACACACACACTATGTTGTTCTATAGTTGTTTAGATATTTTGGCTTTTCTTTTTAGTGTAAATATATACTTCTTCACTCTGTGTTTTAGTACATATATATATATTTTTTTAGCTCAAATCACATAACTAGGTATTCAGATAGATTTCAACTTTCCCTAGTAGAAACAGAGTATAAGACCCATCTTTGTAGATAAGTTTTTTCATGCTATGAGGAACAACTTATATCTCATTATCTATTTAATGTCCAATAGGCATCATGGAAAAACTCCTACAGGGAAGGGAAAAACTTAAGTGGTGTGAGAGATGAGCTTACTTTTCTTCTCAGTGGGGTTTGCAGGCACTGGAAAACTATATTAATCCATATCAAATAGCCATCATTTTTCCGTCATTTCAGAAACTTATGGCATTGTGATCATAATTGCATAGTCAATGTCCCCCAAAAATAATTAGCATGCAATTTCTGCTTTTCTTTTTTTCTGGGAGTATGTAGAACTCAGATAATAGTTTAAGGGCCACTGACACCACATAAGAACATGCAGGATTCCTGGTAATGAATGCTTCCAGAAAACCAATTGTATTCTTAAAACCAGTACCAAAGGAAAATGTTCCCTGGTGTACATTCTCACCTTTTCCCTCCCTGGAACAATAGTACAAATACTCTATGTCTATGTCTATGTCTATGTCTATGTCTATGTCTATGTCTATGTCTATGTCTATGTCTATGTCTATGTCTATGTCTCTCTCTCTGTCTCTCTCTCTCTGTCTCTCTGTCTCTCTCTCTCTCTCTCTCTCTCCCTCCATGTGTTTGTGTTTATACACGTGTGTTCGAGCCTAGAAGTCAGTGCATGGCATCTTCATCTAGCCCTTTCCACATTACTTCTTGATATCAAGTCTCTCTTAAAACCTGGAGCTTCCTATTTCATTTGAGCTTGCTGGTCACAGACACCCAGGATCCACCTATATCCCTCTTACTCTCACTCTTTCCAGTGCCTAGGTTACAAGAAGGCACCATCACACTTGGCTTTTGTATGGAGGGTAAATTTAGCTGGGGATCTTGACATTGGTGCTTTTACTTGTCCTGGTAGCTTGAAGGATTTATTTTATTCCTGAATTATATTATCTCTTTCCCTTTGTTTAATACTTGCAGTGGTTTGAGTATGTCTAGCCCAGGGTTTGGCACTTATTGGAGGTGTGGTCTTGTTGGAGTAGGTGTGGCCTTTCTGGAGTAGGTAGGCCATTGTGGACATGGGTTTAAAACTCTCACCCTAGCTGCTTGGAAGCCAGTCTTCTCCTAGGGGTCTTCAGAAGAAGATGTAGAACTCTCAGCTCCTCCTGTACCATGCCTGCCTGGATGCTACCATGTTCTTGCCTTGGTGATAAGGGACTGAATCTCTAAACCTGTAAGCCAGCCTCAATCAAATGTTGTCCTTTTAAGAGTTGCCTTGGTCATGATGTCTGCTCCCAGCAGTAAAACCCTAAGACAATATCATATTTCACATTCACCATAGTGTCCACACTACTGTGCACTCAAATCCACATACTTGAGGTTTGTAGTTTTTCCTTGTAAAATGCTTGACAAATAGTTAATATTTATGCACTTTTCTTGACATAGTTTGTTCTCTTCAAACTTCCATGCCACAATGCAATCTCCAATAATAATAATTAATTACCTTTCATACAAGTTTTCTCAATTTAAATGATGTTGAAAATTTCCTTTTTTTGGTTTTACTTAAATGAGTGATACATATTATTAATTGATACTATATTATTTACTGTTTGTCTTTTTTACTTTGAAGCCACATATGCTATAATTCTTTAAAAATAAATGTGACAAATATATTCCCAGATCCTTGTGTTTGAGCCTGCATTTAATTTAGCCTTGTGCTATATTTACAAACCAACTGACCAAGGAGTTCAAGGTTGAAATGGACTTTCACTTAGAATTGTCATAACAGAGAGAGGATACTGTTTGAATTTCAATATAAATGATAAAGGAAGCAAAACTCAGTATTTATGCAGTTTATATTCAAACTGAGTTTTAAATTTCATACAGAGCCAAATAAATAAAAATACTAAATTAAAAAAATCAAGTATAATAGCTAATTTGAAGTGTATTGTCTATATAACCATAAACCAAGAGTTTCTTACAGTACTTTTCAACTATTCTATAAATTACCATAATTTCAAAATGTTAGATTTATTATAAAAATTAATGTCTTTGTTCCCCAAAACTCATTTTGTTCATTTAAAAATGTTTATTTTAATTTTGTATATGGATGATTTACCTACATATATGTACCTTATGGGTTCCAGACACCTTCAGAAGCAGAAGTTTGTGTTGGATCCCTTGGGAACAGATTGATTGATGGCTGTGAGCTACTATGTGTGCCTTTGGAACTGAATACCAGGCTACTGGAAGAGTAGTGAGTGACATAATCACTGAGTAGTCTCTTAGCCCACATATTCCATTCTTGATTAAATCATACTCAATAGTGAAGTGATTTTGTCACAATTACTATTTCAAAACTTATAATAGTATATTTTGTTCAGCTTAGCCCTAAAATCAGAGTTCTTAAGAGTCATAAACCAAAAGCACAGTGAGATCACCCTGTTACATCACACTCTGCTGCATTTGACATCTTCAGATACTACTGATCTGGGACAAAAATAAAAAATAAAAACAAAAAAAAAACAGACAGAAAAACAAAAACAAAAAAAAAACAAGCTAACAAAGGAGAGAACTATCAGTACTTCTGGTATTGCATCCAACCTCAAATGTATGGAATTTAACAGAAAGTATATATTACTTGCAAGATAATCAATCTGTAAATACATGATAAAGAGATATTGGACTTAATGTTATATTAAACAAAAGGATTATGTGAATTCTTCTTAAAAAAAATTTGGAATGCCAGTAGCCACACTGTGCCTTGTGAAATAACTTAAACAAAAATCTAATTAGTAATAAATATATAGGAACCATGTGTATGTAGAGCTGTATTAAGGAATTTGACATTTTAAGTTAAGAATGGAATACTCTCAGGATATTGAGGTATGAAGCAAAATTATACCACAGCACATTAGAAGGATCACTCATAACTTTAGAGTTTTTACTGACATACATAGATTCACATAACAACATATACTACCTATATGCTACTTATGCTAAAGTTTGACAAAAGTATACATGCACAAAACATTTACTATTCCAATCTGGTAGTAAGGATTTAATAATATCTTAAACAGAGTTTTTATATAATATGTTTAGTAATTCTTTGAGAATTTCACCAAGGTAGTGTGATTGTAATTGCACCGCCCACTCCTTCCCAAATTCATTACCATGTAACCCCAACTTACCTTTGTGCCTTATTATTTATTTTTTAATAACTCACTGAGTCCAAACTATACTTCTATGGTGCTATCATCCTATTCATGGATATATATAGCAAAGGAAATGTAATTATCTATTTAAGCTGATAAATTAACTTCCATATTTATTGCTCCAGTATTCACAATGCCAACTTATGATGTCCATTCAACAAAACAGATGAAAACATGTCAGCACATGAAGGAAGTATATTTAGGGATAAAAATGATTTTAAAAAATTCCTAAGTACATAGTTATTCACTGGCTCATGTTCAACTCTATAAGAGGCAGATTCTTAAATAAAACAACCTCTTCCCTAGAAATAATAACTGTCAATGTTTCTAGGGATGGGGCTTCATGAGCCTCCCTCCTACTATGCTAGTATGTTATATGGCTTATTTGTGTACAGGTGTTGTGCAGGTCACCACAGGTACTGTGAATCAGAGTGCAGATATCCTGCTTTATCCAAAAGACACTGTTTCAGTCAGCTGCTTCCCAACTTCTGAGTTTTACCATCTTTCCTCTTCAGCTTCTGCAATGACTTCACTTGTAGGAAGATTGGTGATATTGATGGCCCATTGTGGCTAATGAGTCCATTGGACTTTTTTTTTATTCCTTTTTTACTTAATCTTTTTTTCTTACACTTCAAATTTTATTCCCATCTCAGCCCACACTCCGACTGTTCCACTCCCCATACCTCCTCTCCCCACACAATTCTTCCCTCTAGACAAGAATGTCCACACGCCCACCCCCTACCATACCAGACATCTAAACTCCCTGGGGCCTCCAATCTCTTGAGTTAGGTGCATCTTCTCTGACTGAACCTAGACCCAACAGTCCTCTGCTGTATATGTGTTGGGGGTCTCATATCAGCTGCTGTGTGCTACCTGGTTGGTGGTTCAGTGTCTGAGAGATCTTGGAGGTCTAGGTTGAGATTGCTGGTTCTCCTACAGGGTCGACCTCCTCCTCAGCTTCTTTCATCTTTTCCCTAATTCAACCACAGGGGTCAGCAGCTTCTGTCCATTGGTTGAGTTCAAATATCTACATCTGACTCTTTCAGGTGCTTGTTGGGTCTTTCAGAGGGCAGTCATGATAAGCACCCTTTTTGTAAGCACTCCATAAGCTCAGTAATAGTGTCATGACTTGGGACTTGAGCTGGATCCCACTTTGGGCCTGCCACAGGATCTTCTTTTTCTTAGGGTCCTCTCCATTTCCATCCCTGCAGTTCTTTCAGACAGAAACAATTATGGGTCAGAGTTTTGACTGTGGAATGACCACCCCATTCCTCACTTGATGCCCTATCTTTCTGCTGGAGGTGGGCTCTACAAGTTCCCATTCTTCACTGTAGGGCATTTCATCTAAGGTCCCTCCTTTTGAGTTTTGAGAGTCTCTTATCTCCCAGGTCTCTGGTACATTCTAGAGGATCCCCCCAACCTCCTACCTCCTGAGGTTGCTTGTTTCTATTCTTTCTGCTGGTCCTCGGGGCTTCAGTCCTTTTCACCCACCCAATACCACCAGATCATGTCTCCCCCATTCCCGCATTAATACCATACCAGATATGTTAACAGTTGAGTACCATGTTCACCCTACTGTACTGTGCCACATGGAAGCCATTCCAGTTGTCTAATTTTGGTTCTCAATATTTACCTATACTCTATTTTTTCTTTCTAAGTCTTAACTTGTTGTGCCCTTCCCCCAGCCTTGAGCGGGCCTAAGAGATGAGACCTTGTTTACCACAATAGACCAAACAATAGGACTCTGGCTGGAGGCATTTCCTGCCCTTGGCAAGGTAGTGCTTGCTTTGGCCTTGGAGCCTTTCTGTCTGCCTGTAGCCTGGTACAGGAGCTGAGAAGAATAGACTGCCTGCTGAGCTTGCTTTGAGACATCTCCGGCCCGCAATTACCTATGGATTCCTCTCAGCTCCAGCAGGATGGTTTCCGCTCACCCCCAGCGCTCGCCCCCAGCCGGATGAAGCCAGAAGGAACTCTGGGGGTGGGTTACCCCCTTTAAATTGAAAGCTGAACATTAAAGCATTGAGCCTCGATCAGAAACCTTTGACCTGGCTTCATCTCTTCCCGCCCTTCTGTCCCTTCCCAACCTCTCTTTCAGGTGAACCTGGTCGTCTGTAGCTGCTGGCCGGCAACAACTTGTATCATCTCCAGTAACTTTAATCCCATTTTCTCTATTCTATAAACCTTTTAAAACATTCACAAACAAGGAAGGGACATTTGGTATTTGAATTTTTGTGTGTAATATCTTCTGGTACAATTCACGTTGTTACAACTATAGTAATGAATAGCTCAGGATTTCTAAAAATAACTTTATATTTCAATAATTTTCAATTATGAATTAGTATGTTTTTCATTTCTCTCTGTTTATGAACAGCACAGTTAATTCCATAGCTTGGGTATTTTGAAAAATGCTGCAGTAAACATGAGCAAGTTTCACGTTGATATTCTAATTACACTTCCTTTACAACAAATTCAACCATAAGACTGAAGAATTACGGTAGTACTATTTTCTGTTTTCTACAGTATTTTCATAACTGTAGTACTAATGACCACCAAAAATGTAAAAGGACCACCATTTCACCACACCATTGCCAGTCTAAGAGATGTAAGGAGAAACCTCACTGTGGGTATTATGATTCATTTTCCTTATAACTAGTGATGTTTCAATTTACATATGCAATGATATTTTCTTGTTCAGTTGATTTAGAGATCAAGATTCATTAAAGCCAACTGCTAACAACAGTCAACCCACAACATAAGTGGAACAGGTCTAGTAGCCTATTTGCTCTCTCCCTTCTGTTGGATCTTTATTTAGTTCCATAAGGCCCCTGGCTGTTTCCTAGGGAATGTCACCTCCTTGTGGCTTGTCTCTCTCCCTGTGGAGCTTCATGATACTAGCCTGCTCTCTACCAGGTGGCCCTCAAGCTACCACATGTGATTGGGAGCACAAATTTGTTCCCAGCTACCTGACTGGTAACTTCCGGTTGTTCTGTCTTTGAGACCCATGATCAATACATATTTCATGGAGAAACATGTTCCATAATTGTTGACCATGCTAGTGAAGTCACCAGACTGCAGCAGGCAAGAAAAAGACATGGGATAAAGGTTGTATCCCTAAGCACCAGACAAACAAAGGAAATCCAGATTCCTACACTATTATGAATTTGCCTTCCCCTGAACACTGTAAACAGTTCTGTGGAAGACTTGAACCTAACCCCAAAGAAAACAATGTTTTCCAACAAACTCCATATGTTGAAATATAAGTGCTGAAAAAACACTAACAAAAAAAAAAAGAGAAAGAAAAATCAACAATGACAACCAACATTGTAAACAGCTCTGTGGAAAACACTTGACTTGAATCCTAACCGTAAAGAAAACAATGTTTACCAACAAACTCCAGATGTCCAAATATAAGTGCTGAAAAAACACTAAGAAAAACAAAACAAACAAAACCAACAACAATGACAACCAATGGTAGCAAATGGTAACATCTGCTTCAAAATACACAAATCTCATACTAATGCCACTTGTTGAAAATGACCTGGAATTACTTCTAGACTAAGTTTTTAAAAGATACATTAAAAACATGATAATAGAAGTAGAAGGAGACAAAGAGATGAATGGAATAGGGAAGTCAATCTAACACATAAAATACAATTTGCATTTTTGAAGAAAACAAATTTAAATGATGCTAGAAATGAAAAACTCAATAACTCAGTTGAAAGCTTTAGTTGAAAAAACATACAAACAAAATGAATCATGTTAAAAACAGAAGTAACCAATAAGAAATTAAATACAAATATGAACAGAAGATGAGATCATCTTGGAGCATTGTGGAAAAAAATATCCTCTAAAATTTGGGTATAAAATGTCAGTTACCAAGAGGCCATCACAGTATCCCAGGGCTATGCTTATGGAAGTGGGGGTTAAAAGTAAAGTTAGGAGACATCCAGAGACCTGCAAACTACCATGCTTGGGTGAGAAAAGATGCCAACAGACCTGTCACTTGCCCTCCCTAGCACAGCATGGGCAGGTTGTAGACACACAGAGGCTTGCCTATCACTATGCAGTACAGGAGAAGGAAGACATCCATAGACCATCCTGTCACCATGGCACACAGCTGGGCAATAGACACTTAGAGGAGCTCTTGCTGCCACAACATGGATATGGACAGAGAAGGTCACTCAGAGGCCTACTGGACACACGGCCCACAGGCAGCAGGAGCCACTATGATGTTCAAGTGTGTGGTGAACGGATGGGAGAGAAAGAGAAACAGAAAGAGTCTGAGCATTATGAGGAGAGTTGGAACTGGAGATGGGAAGAGAAAGAATAGCCTTTGAGAATAGCTAGCTGCACCCTCCCATGGTGAAATACATGCCAGTCCTTCAGCTGAGGGCCATGGATGGGTTCTGTGGCTATGCAGAGAAAGAGGTTGGTATCTATGTTGGTGGCTCTGGGCAGCTGCCTTGTACCGCTCTGGAGATCTGAGTCCACCTTTGATCTTTCTCAGCTCTAGGCAGCTCACAGTGGGAGAGAGTGGGCCTTGTGCCTCATCCCAGTAGCTTAGTGGAGCTGACCCTTATTGCAGGCAACTTGCCTGTTGGGAATGAGCATGGGGAAATTGTACCTGCCCCTCACTGTTGGGAAAGCTGGTTTTGCACCTTGCCTGGGCAGCACAGACCTGATGGTGAAAGCATGGGGAAGCCAGCTCTGAGAGTATCTGAATGGACAAACTGGACCAGGTCCTCCCCAACTGTAGTACTTCGGTGAGTGGGCCCAGAACCTCACCTAGGAAGCAAAATTGAGCTGGCTGGCTCTAGAGGAATGGGTACAGGTAAGCAAGCATTGTGTCAGCATAAGGGATAGCTGGTGGCCTGGTCGTTCAGCTACCATGTAGGCCTGATCCAGGGCTTTGAATTGGTTTACCCCAAAATCTACATCATTGGTGAACTGTTGGGGCACATGAAAGGGCCAGGCCTGCTGATTCAAAGCTTCAAGATCTCCCTGACACATGGCAACAACAGGATAAACAGGAGGAGTTTGGTGAGGATCTGATATTGATGTTGTCACAGAAGCAAGAGACCTCCAACCAGACCAATAACTTATGGCAATGAACACTTGAAAGTGAATATGTGTAAAGAGGCCATTTGTCCAGCCTCATGAGTGGTCATTTTAATGGGCCCTGCTATTTGCCTTCCTTTTTTTGCCTGAATAAAGTGATGGCATCCTAATACCCTTATTTAATTTTTTTGAGATTCTAATTATTTTTATTTTATCTGCATGGGTGTTTAACCTGTATGTATATCTGTGCACCACATGGGTGCAGTGCTGTGGAGTAAAGACAGTGTCAGATTCCCTGATACTTCAGTTACAGACCGTGTGGGTACTGGGAACTAGTGTCTTTAAATACTGATTAATTTCCCCAGCCCACTTATTCCTTTAACTGCTGAATCATCTCCCCATCCCCTGTATCATCATTTTTTGAATGTGTGGGATATATGGATATATAGTGTGTGTGTGTGTGTGTGTGTGTGTGTGTTTAAATAGAGGCTATCAGTCGATGTTAGTTATCTCTCTTAGTCACTCTCTATTCTATTATTAAGGGAGGATCTCTTGCTAGGATTAGAGGCGGCATAGATAACTGCCTAGCCTTTATGTGGCTTTTGGAAATCTGAACTGCAGTCCTTTTCTCCTCTGAGGCATCTCCTCAGCACTGTAGTAACCTTGTCTTTAAAAGTCAAATTTGTTACCAGAGTACAAAGGAGCTTCATAAATAATTATCCCTTTCTTTATTTCTTATTAGGGAATGTGTTCTAGTTAATTCTATAAACCCTCAGTTTTAATACACCTAGATACATGATGACTTTTACTTCTTGCAGCTGTAGTATTTCCTGAGTATAAGAATATTTTTCATTAAGTATAGAAGAATCATTAAATCCAGCCGAGCAGTGATGGCGCACACCTTTAATCCCAGCACTTGGGAGGCAGAGACAGGAGGATTTCTGAGTTCGAGGTCAGCCTGGTCTATAGAGTGAATTCCAGGACAGCCAGGGCTACACAGAGAAACCCTGTCTCGAAAAAACAAAACAAAACAAAACAAAACAAAGAATCATTAAATCTAAGTTGTTTAATAGTGACACTTTATGCCATTGATAAAAGTAGAAATCACAGAATAACATTTATGTTGCTGCTACAAGGTAGCATGTCCTAAGAATGAGTGTTTGGATTTGTGTACACACGTCATTGCAATCCTATCACTACAGTTTTTAGCACAAGGCATAGATATTAGATAAAAAGGGAAGACACAGAGGGCAAAGTTTATAATAGAATGGCAAGTTTAATAGAGACTGTGAATGTGTAGATACATTTATAATAACGTAATTTAAGAGTATGTACACTAATTGTAAATTACAAATAAGAGCTGGGGAGGCTCACTATAATATTTTTACTATGATAGTGAAACTATAATGTACAGATACTAGATGTTCCACACAGTGTACCAGGTATTCTATTGGTTTAGTCTTTATAGTTATAAGGTAAAAAGAAAAGCTGAAATGAAAGGAAGATGCAGAGTTGCTAGTTTGGCTCCCTGAAGTTACAGGTAAGGTAATGGTAGAGTATTCCCATTCTCCATCCAGCTATGTCTGAGCTGCGTGGTTCTACATATAACCATGGATGAGAACGAAGCTGACAATGGATTTAAGGATAATGCGATACATCTCGAGTAGTAATCCATATTTTATAAAACAAAATATGTCATTTCAGGAATCATATTTTAATTATCTTGCCACAGAGATTGCAATGTACAAATTAAACTGAGTGCACATTAGCCTTACATGTTGGCCTTGTTTTTATTTTGAAGACTTAGTGTTCAGTGTTATTAAAATTTTGTAACTAACTTAAGCTAATTAAGTAAACTTGTGAGCAATTTTGACTCTAATAAAATGGCTGTTGGGGTAAATGAGTTAACATCTATCTAGGAGTAATTCCACTTAGGAAGCAAGTTTTAAGAGAGATAATTATAAGCAGCAGGGCCTTATTCTTGACAGAATGGCAAAATACCAGTAAAGGAAGCCTGGGCCATAGGCTAAGTCATTCCAATGAATGGTTTCTAAACTGTGTGTTTGATTGGCTAGTGAGCTGAAGTCCCGAATCTCCACTCTCTCCATCTGACCCTTTCCCATAGGACTCAGCAGCATCCAACCCTCTCCCAACACATGCATCCCCAGGCCAGTGCATGCAACCTAGAATGGTTGACCAAATGTTGTGGAAAGAGAGAAGTCATTACTGCTTCTTTTTCACTACTAACCTCTTACCTGCCAAATAAATGTTTGTGATGATTTCTTCTGTCCATCCAGAGGAAAGCGATTGACAGAAGAACACTCTGAGTCTGTTGATGAAACTGTCTACACTCTGATGCCAAGTTCCAAAGGGACCAGGTATACCCAGGTATGCTTTCTTGAGTACTTCTGGACACATATACCAGCTAAAAGCCTGTGTCTGTCCTGACTTCTAATAGTGCTATACAGATTTGTATCGAGTGGACCATGTGCTACTTTTTAGGTGGGGTCTCCTAGCAGAATCTCACTACACCCCATTAACAGTTGTTCACATCATCTCAAAACCCTTCCAAATTCTTTCATTTTAGACAACAGGTAAGAGGCTGTCTATCTGTATCTTTTTGAGAGCCTTAAGATTGATCTTCAAAGAAAAATATTATCTGAAATTTTGTTAGATGCATTTTCAAAACATAAACAGGCAATTCTTTTGACTCCTGATATACCAAATCTCGTTTGACAGCTTTTCTAGTTATTCTTTGGTTTGCTTTTATGTCTGTTACAATGAAGACATTACATTCTATGAGACTACAGAAACCCTAATCACTCTCACTATAACCCTAATCTCTACTTCCAGCCACTGGAGCCTGCCCTTCTGTTAGGCTCACTACACCTGGAGCTTACTATAAAGAACTGCTGTGATAAAATATTTTGATGGAACAACTTGAAGGAGACCGGCTGTATTTTAGATCACAGTCCAAGGCATAATCCATCATGGCAGGAAAAACACAGTGGCAGGAGTTTGAGCAGGTGGTAACATCAGAGCCACACCTGAGATAAAAGGACTGAATTTAATTGCTGTTTAGCTCCCTTTCTCCATGCACACAGTCCATGAGTTCCCTGTCCAGGAAATGGTCCTACTCACAATTATGATAGTTTTTCAGACATCAACTGATATCAAGCTGAGCCCCACAGCCAACATTAATACCAACAGTCCCATCCATTGAGAATTGTGAGAAAAATCTATTTTAAAAATGAAGGGGTATTCAAAGTGATCAAAAATCTACAATGAAGCACACACACAAAAAGAGTCTTTGTAAATGGCAGTGCTTAAGCTGGGTAAATATCCTCCAAACACAGATGAGTCTGACACTTCACATTGTTGTTTTGGTCTCTGGCATTACTCCTTGGGTTAGGATTCACCCCCATTTAAGATCTCTTATGACTAAAAATGTTCCAAAAGGCCCACTACTTTAATATAGTGTCTGTCAAAAGAAAGGCTGCTAAGGTCAATATCTAAGAGCAAGGACGAGATGGGGGCATCATTCCTTACTCATGAATGGGACATGACATTGTCATGAGTCAGGAACACTTCTATTGACTGTCATTGGCCACTGAGATCACCTGTGTGTGTGTGTGTGTGTGTGTGTGTGTGTCTCAAAGATGTGTATGGAGATGGCTGCGGAGACAGAAGAAAGAAAAACATGAAGTTCAAGGAATCATTTCACTGGAATTTCTCACACATCCCATGTACACACACATGTGAATAGGAACGATTTAAAAGGCTGTGCGATTCCAATAGAATAATGACATGGGTTACTGAGAAGAGGTAATGAGATCATCCAGAGATGCAGTAGTTCTCAGTTACTCATTCTATACTTCCTATTTCATATGGATTAGAGCAGCGTGGATTTCTCAAGTGCTTTCTCATTATTCCTCGATGTTCGATACTATGCTTAAGCTTAGCACATCATGAAATCAATGATCATCTGTTTTCTGACTTTTAAATTTTATTTTTATGTGTATGATTATTTGTCTGCAAGTGTGTGTATGCACACCTGGTGCCTGTGAAGGTCAAAAAAAGGTTATGAGATGTCCCTGGGGCTATGGATACTTGTGAGATACTATGTGCTGCTGAGATTAGAACCTGGGTCCTCTGCAAAAGTAGCAAGTGCTCTTCACAGCTGAGCCATCTCTCTAGACAAGTTTTCTGTCATTACATGGTTAGACTATTTTGCACTTCAGCCATAGCATAAACATTAACCATGTTAACCGTGTAGACAGTCTATAATAATATGCATAACATTTAGATATACAATAACAACTTCCCCATCATATATAGTTCATCCATTTGATTTTGTTTTTTAAAAAAAGTAACAGGTAGTTGAACATAGGATTATAAATAATATCGGTAGTTATTCAGACTTTTAAAAATGTAAATATTATTTTGGGTATTTACTCATAGTATATGATAGATGTGATTTTGTACTTCTCCATGCTTTCTTTATAGTGTTTCCTCTTTAATGTAACTATGATCTTAAATGTTCTTCTGTATCATTGGACTTGTTTACTTACTTAAACATTTATTTTTGATTTGGTCACTTTTAAACCTTGCCTACCATAGCTGCTTCTTTCTCTGGGGGCCATTATACTACCTTCAGAGTATTTCTAAAGCATCAGTAACTTCTAGGTCTCTTGATTTCCATACCATAAACCTAGGATTATCTAGCCTCTTCCAAATCCTGGGACTATAAGTGATGACTTCTTTCCATTCAAGGCTGGCAAGTGCTGTGAGGAACACATAATAAACTCTCCGAATGCTGTGTATCCCACACTGCTGAAGTAAAAAATGTTTGGGGCCACTAACAGGAAATATATATGGAGATGGGTTCTCATGGGGCCCAGGATGGCACTGTATTCCCTACATCCACCTTGTCTGGGTTCAAACTTATAACTCTCCTGACTCAGTCTCTTGAGTACTAGCATTACAGGTATTTAACACAATGCCCAGTGTCTTTCCTAAAGCTCTCTAGTTAATACAGCAGTCAAGATAGAGGTGGATTATAATATAACCATAAAATAATACAATCTATTTTATAGTGAGTTAACTTTTATGATACAGGATAGATATTAATGAAAAGAAGAATATCATTGTTATTCTCTGTACCCCAGCTTGATATATAAGTTTAAGATCTTACCATAAAAGATAATTTAAAAGACAGGATGAGGGTGTTATGAAATGTAAACTTGATACATATGCTATGGCTGTTCCACACAAGAGCTCACAGAATCTGTGGTTAAGTACACTAGACCAGTACCAGATCAAGCCAGTTCAATGTCTCCATCATGGAATAAGGAGGGGGTCCTGAGGGCCCAACCTGAGCTGAGGAGCTATAAGCATATGGCTATTGCCCTTTTCTTTAGGAATCTGGATGATTGGACTCAGTAGATGAAAAAGATATAGAATTAAATCAGGGTATCATATTGGGAGATAATGTAGGAGGCAGCTTGAGATTCAACACTGAATATAAGTCCTCAGGCATTGTCCATATTATTGTTGAAAACAGTGTCTTTCAATGTTCTGAAACTCTGCCAAGTAGGCTAGGGTGGCTGGCCAGAGAACTCCAGGGATCTGTCTCTGACTCTCCTTAGCACTGAGGTTGCAATCATGCTACTAAGCTTGACTTTCTAGGCTCTGGGGATCAAACTTGAGTCTTCAGGCTTTTAGAGAATGACCTTTACTGACTAAAGTAAGTTTCCAGCTCTTTCTCTCTATGGTCACTCTTTCTGCCCTATTACGATTGGAATTTTCTGATACTTTAAAACATCAGGTATATTTCTTTGTTAATAAAACATTGACTATTTTTTTCCTTCAGAGCACATATTTAGCTATAAATTTTAGCAATGGGAAGCTTAAACAAAAAGCTCTGGAACTTCTGTGATATTTAAGATGTCACCCGGCAAGTATGAAGCCTTTTGTTGGCACAGCTCAGTAAACCCAGTAATCAAAAGGTGATGGCAGGGGATCATGAGTTTTGGGCTAGCCTGGAATACACAGGCAATTCCAGAGAACCCTCTTGAGTGGGGGTGAGAGGAGGATGTGCTGGGCAAACAAAATACAACAAAAACAAAAGTGAGACATTCAGGTTCACAGGCTTTTTTCAGAATTAAACTAATGAGGAGACACTTACTATTTCCTTCTAAAATTTTTATTCTTACCTACTGGATTCTTTTGTTTTTGTTTCTTTGAGACAGTGTTTTTATCATATGGTTCAGGCTGTCCTTCAACATTTGATAGTTCCAATTCAACTTCCAGAGTACTGGAATAA
Organism: Grammomys surdaster; assembly: GCF_004785775.1. Lineage (NCBI taxonomy): Eukaryota > Metazoa > Chordata > Mammalia > Rodentia > Muridae > Grammomys > Grammomys surdaster. The sequence goes on from NW_021604792.1 coordinate 8,374,878, forward strand.
CATCTGGGTGCTACTGTGTCAGGAAATTTTTCTGAGAAAAGCTTGGAAATTGCAATTTTCAAACAAAGCCAGCAGAGGGGGTTTTACAATAGCATGCACTGTCTTAATATGTGCTCACAGGGACAAAATAACAGACAAGTCCATGTCAAGCCTATCACGGTATATATTCACCTTACATGAGTTTAGAAAGGATACAATTACATTTATATGTAAGAAACATCACAAGTAGAAATGAAAATCATTTCTAAGTTATAGTAGGTAGAATACTTCTATATTGATATATATTAATATTATCAAGCAGTAACAGCTGAGTGTATGATTTAGATTTCAATCCAACAAGACTTTTGGTCATTTGTCTGCTGGTAGACTTAATTACCTAGAGAGCTTTAAAAAAATATTTTAATTAGATTTTAATGGAAGAAAATCATACACGATTTAAATCACATGTTAGATTAGTAACAAAAAATGACAAAGCCTTGCTTTTTCCTCTACATATACCCATCTATTTTCTCTAGAAATAACCACTTTTAGTTCTTAAATGTTTCTGCATTAATTTCCCTAATCATAGTTTATGTTACCTTTTATATATTTGACCTTTATTTTATTATCATTTTTGAAGCACTGGGTATCAAACTTAGAGCCTCATGGATGATAAGTCCACAACTTAAATCTACATAAGTCTACAACTTATTCAAAGCTCCTGTCCTCTTGAATAGATCTTGATGTACTTTGCATCATTATACAAACATCTTTTTCAGCTTTCAGCCTCCCAATGTTACATAACTATTTCTTGTTAAATAGCAACTTATATTACAGGTACAGTACTATTCACATGAGGTATGGCAGCATACTTTTTGCTTATTTTATTTTTCTTGAAATTTTTAATTACTTTTAATTTCAAAACAAAATACAATTACTAATTCACCCCAGACTTCGAAAAATCTCTAGCATCCATTCACATACACCAGATATTTGCTCCTTTTCAGACACTGAGAACCTTCCATCTTTGGACATTTATTATTTAGGTCATGTGGTTACTGCCTCCATTGGGCAGTCAGAAACATGGCTGTCCAGTATCAACAAAATCTCCTTTTTTTTTGTTCACAAACATACATGTTTTACCTTCCCACTCCACAAGGAAATCACCATTCCATTTACTTTCTTGTCCTTCCACTTGTCAACTGAATTTTCGCAACAAGGTTTGTAACATCTGCATTTTACTCTGCAACTAAAATTAAGTATTCTCTTTAAAGAAGAAAGCCATATTTGGTCCATTTGCATTACTACTAGGGAATAGTCAATTCCTGTGAGGCAATTAGACTTTCTTTCCTTTGGAACCAATGTCTCTTTGATGGGGGCATCTTCACATACTCCCACAATTTTTTTCAAAATCCTGCTGTCATATATTTGGGGGTATGCTTTCTTGTAGTCTGACTTTGACCCAGTTTCAATATATCCTCTTGTGGGGGTAAGAGATGCATGCTTTTTAGATCACATTCTTGATGTAACAGGCCTCTTATTCAATGGCTGGCTCACAGTCCAGAATTCTCAAAAGATTAATTTAGAACGTAAGTTTGATGTAAATCTGTGTTCTTGAAAAACTCAGCCTTCCTTTCTCATAATGCATCCTGGGCCCTCTGTCATATCCCAAGACTTGCCAGAGTTTACTGATGCGTAGTTCCTTGGATAGCTCCTCTGCTGCTGGAACAACATCTCTGCTCTTAACGGCCCAGCTAGCTTCCCCACCTCCAATGCCCAGGAAGGGGAGGCTGGGAGCGGACTGCAGGTGAGCGAGCCTGCTCTCGCGAGATTGCACCTTCTCGCGCATCTTGAAGGGGCCGCGGGGCCGCCTGGGAAGCGGCCATCTTGCGGTCCCGGGTGGCGGGCAACGGAGACACGGCTCTAAATGTGTACCTGCAAGCGGATGTTGAGGATCACGGAGCCCGCGATGTAGAAGTACGGGAAGTTCATGCGCAGCTGCCAGGCCAGCTCGAAGAAGGCGAGCAGGGTGCGGGAGAGCCCCTTGCAGAAGACACCGTAGGGGGTGGCGGCCGCAGGGCCCACAGCCCTGAGCGCCAGGGCGGACGGTGCGTCGGCGGGGCCCATGGCGTTGTCCCACCAGACCGAGGGTTTCCGATGCTCCGCGCACTCCTGAGCCGGGCCGTGGCCGGGAGGAAGCGGCCACCGCTCTCGCCTCCACCGCTAGCCGCCGCCGCTCCCTCCTCCCTGGTGGCGCGGGGCGGCGTGGGCTCCACCTCTTCCTGTCAGCTTCCTGAGGAAGGTTGGCTGCAGACAGTTATGTAACTGCTAGGGACGGCGGCACGGAGGTCCGCTGTCCCTTTAAAGGGCAGAGCTCAGTGAGCTGACGTGATTTAGCCAACATTTAGTACGCATTTTGCAAGGCTCAAAGGTAGATGAAAATAAGTGTGTCTGCTCTGTAACGTTCTCTGACGCACTAAGACGGTGATCTGTCACCTTATGTAAGCTTGTACAGGCATAGAGTCTGCATTTGTAACACACTAACTGTGGAAAGTCATAATACTAGGTTATGGATTTACCTGTGTATTAGGACTATTTAGATTGCAAGTGACACATTAAGCAAAAATACGTGCTCTTTTCTGTAGGGCCCGCATCTTTATATGGTTGTGCTTCCACTTAATATAAACCCATAAAAAAGTTCAGATTAGGTATAGAATCCAGCTTTTTGCATTGAAATATACTAGTGAAAACCCTAAGGTAGACTTGAAGGACCAGAATACTAATATTTTCATATTCTTAGTACCCCATAGAAATATGCGTCCCCGTTATTCACAGTTTATTTCAGGCATTTATGTAATGCACTTTTCCATTGTTTTTGTATATTTCCGTAATGCCCCAGTTTAGCCTCATTTATATATTATGCATGTATGTTAGTTTCTGAGCTCTGATAGTGTCCGCTCGAAAGGACACTCCAATTTCCCAAACTTCAACAGTCTAACCAAAAATGAACTCCACCTTGGACTGGAGGAGGATTTCTGGTTAGATAAAAGGTACCATTCCTTCAGGAACTTGTGAAGGGTGTTCCAATTTGCTAGAAAGGAGCATTTATTTCCCTGACCTCTGGGAAAAGGAACTTGTGGTTCTCATGCAAACATATACCTGTGCCCCCTGTCTAGTCTTACAAAGGTCCCTTGCCTCCAGGCTTCTTCAGTCCCCACTCAGTTATACATTTCTGAGCCCGATGCCCATCTGCTTGCCCTTTCCTCAGGCCAGCTACTCTTTTGTAACCATTGTTATTCTCGCTGTGCTTTCTTTATTTTGTATCCCTTGTTATTCTCCCCTCTCACAGATAGCCCTGGCCATATCCAGTCTGCCTGCCATGTTAAGTCTACTTTTTCTCTTTGCTCTAAACACTTCCAGTTGCCCCTGGCTATTCTCTTAGGTCTACAATAAAATCTTCCCATACCATGGAGTAGTCATGCCATCTGTTTATACATAGAGCACTTCTGTTTCTCAGTAAACTACTTATAGGGCTGGTGCAAATAACAAGACATTTCAAACTTTGGAAGACTTAAAGGGTGTCCATTTCTGCTTTTCTGCTATTATATCAATGCTAAACCAGTAGAGGAACTGGTCCCAAAACCAAAGAATAGAGAAAGAGTAGTTTGGGATGAGTGACTAACTCGGAAACAGAGAATGTACATAGTTTTAGAGCACAGGTATAGTTTAGCATGTATTCGGAATCCCTGGGGCTGTTCAACATTGACTTAAGTAAGACCCTGGATCTTCCACATACAATAACAGAATTATTCACTCATTCACATTCTTACACACCTGACCCATCCCTAGCCTCCACTGGTTCCTGCCCTTGTTAACTCCATGAAAATAACTGCCATTTACCTTCAGCGAGTGGGGAACAATGGCAGGCATGCACTAGTTAAGTGGCCACAGTGAAGTCTTATTCCGGTAGAAAAAAAAAATAAAGATTTTTTAAAAAGCTCTCAGTCTCACTTACTGCTCAAGAATGATTGAAATATATTTTAGAGGATTGTGGTTTGCCATCTGTCCCTTGAACTTTAGACTTGAAAGCCTATTTCACACCTCTTGCCAGGTATGTACATTTCAACAACTGATCAAATGTAGTAGATGATTAAAATCATTTCTCTGGATAGTACTTCATAGCCTTCTCTTGATTGTACCCAATTTTTTGTTTCCTTAACCTTGATTCTGCCTAAAGCTTGCTTTAAACTGGTTTATTTAGCTTGATTATCATTTGAGAATGTTTAAGGTGAGCCACAATGATTCTTTGTAGAACCATATTCCTAATTATTTATTTATTTGAGAATTTATTAATGTAAGTCCATTAGGAAAAAAATCATTTCAGAATTAAAGGAGTGGAATCTAGTGATTGACTGTATAGACCAGAAAAAAAAAATGAGTTGTCTATATACCTGTATGCTAACCATTTAAATTCAACCTTTTCACTCATGCTGTACACAGAAACAGTTTGATATTTAGTGGAAACTTTTGCAGAGATTTAGTCAAATCCTTTGAAAGGAAAATAAAATGTTTTCAAGTGGATCCCAGTAATTGAGTTCAGAAGCAGCACTGGGCAATTTATGGGTCTGTAGTATAAAATCAGGCTGTTTTTTTTTTTTTTTATAAAATTTGCTTAATAGTAAATGTCTAGCACCATGTTATACTTTTGGAAAGAGTAACATCCTGCCTTTTTAACCACTTTTTCATTCTGAGGATGAGCTATTTGAGGCATACTTCACTCACTAATGATGTAGTAGAACATTACATGGTACTTGGCATGACAGAAAACCTTAGTTATCCAGCAAAACTATTATGTAGAAAGATACAAAACCAAATTTAGATTTAGGTTTCTAAGTCTACTTGTAAAAGTGTTCTAAAAGGACAGGGTTTAGTTTTAACTTTTTTTTTTTTTTTTAAATGCAGAGTCTCAGAGTGTTGCTTACTCCCATCACCTGAAGGCCTCACCTCAGACTATTGCTATATTCAATACCAACCCTTCATTACAAGACATTTGTGGGTTCATTTAATGCCCTAACCACAACAGGGTCATGGGAGTATTTAAAAAATAATAATAGTGTTGAATCTTTCATTGCCTGGGAGAAAAAATTGAATACCATATTCAGTGTCTTGCGAATTATTTTCCTGAGAGGATACTTAATGGAAATGTATCAAACAACATTGAGAACACTATTTATAGTAGTCTTCACAGTAACTGAAAAAAAAAATAAGCAGTTCAAATACATATAAGTTCAGGCAGATCAGTAATTACAGTATAGGCTCACAATAGAACAGGACAGAAAATTGCAAGACAAATGTTCAAGGGCTCTTAAGACCTGGTTCTTCTTAGCAAGAGAGACTGTTAGCACAGTTAATGGGGAGGGGGAAATTAACAAACTCACTGAGTAGAGAGATGTTACAATAGACAGCAAAGAAAATCACAACAGTATAAGCATTATAAGAGGATACTTTAATGCCTAAAGTCTCCTAAATTAGATATCTAAAATTAAAGAGTTTCTAGATTCATATAAACCAAGTTGAATCCAGAATAAAACAGCAGTATAAATAGGCTAATAATGAAGAAGAGATTGAAACGATTAGTTTTCTGACTAAAACAAGCCAGGTCTATATGGATTCATATAAAATTGAACTGGATATTCAAAGAGGAATTACAACAAATCCTTCTGGATTTGTTTTTTAAAATGAACAAAAAGGAGAGTATGTGCAGGGGTAGGGGGAGAAACAGAAGGAAGAATTTCAAACATCTAAAAAGTCAAATACCAAACCAGATAAAGACATATCAAATAAGAACACTGCAGACCAATAGCTGTGATAATCATAGATGCTAAAATACTTACAAATGAGGTTTAATATACCAAAAAGATCACCCACTACTACCAAATTGGGTTTATCCTGGAGATGTAGGGATGGCTCAACATAAGTAAATATAATAAATCCTATCAGTGGAAATAAAGACAATCAAAAAATTATCCAATACCTGTAGAAAGTCCTTAGGTAAAAGCCAACATACCT
>NW_021604792.1:8381025-8386232 GCF_004785775.1 Grammomys surdaster
AGGTCAAGGTTCTCTTCTTCCACCTATGCCCAGCAGGGCCCTCCACTTTTACATATTCAGCTGAAGCCCTGGATTCCCCCCTAAGTGCTCCCAGGCTGGTGGTTTAGACCCTGGGAGCTGTGGTTGGTTGGTATTGTTGCTCTCCTCATGGTGCCACAAACCCTTTCAGCTCCTTCAGTCTTCACTCTAACTCCTCCATTGAGAACCCCATGATCAGTTCAATGGCTAGTTGTGAGCATCTGCCTCTGAATATGTCTGACTCTTGAAGGCCTCTGAGGAGATATCCATATCAGGCTCTTATCAGCATGCACTTCCTGTCTTCCACATCAGCATCTACCTTTGGTGATTGCACATGGGATAGATACTCAGGTGGGGTGGTCTTGAGACGGCCCCTCCTTCAGTTTCTGTCCCTCACTTTGTCTCCATATTTGCTCCCTTGAGTATTTTGTTGCTCCTTCTAAGAAGGACCGAATCACCCTCACTTGGTCTTCCTTCTTTATGGGCTTCATGTGGCCTGTGAGTTGCATCTTGGGCATTTCAAGGTTCTAGGCTAATATCCAATAATCAGTGAGTGAATACCATGTGTCTTCTTTTGTGATTGGCTTACCTCACTCAGGATGATAATTTCTAGTTCCATCCATTTACCTAGGAACCTCTCGAATTCATTGTTTTTAATAGCTGAGTAATACTCCATTGTGTAAATATACCACATTTTTTGAATCCATTCCTCAGTTGAAGGACATCTGGGTTCTTTCCAGCTCCTGGCTATTATAAATAAGGCTGCTATGAACATAGTTGAGCATATGTCCTTGTTATATGTTCGAGCATCTTCTGGGTATATGCCTAGGAGTGGTATAGCTGGATCCTCGGGTAATGCTATGTCCAATTTTCTGAGGAACCGCCACACTGATTTCCAAAGTGGTTGCACCATCTTGCAGTCCCACCAACAATGGAGGAGTGTTCCTCTTTCTCCACACCCTCGCCAGCATCTACTATCACCTGAGTTTTTAATCTTAGCCATTCTGACTGGTGTGAGATGGAATCTCAGGGTTGTTTTGATTTGCATTTCCCTGACGACTAAGGATGCTGAACATTTCTTTAGATGCTTCTCGGCCATTCGAGTTTCTTCCGTTGAAAATTCTTTGTTAAGCTCTATACCCCATTTTTTAATAGGGTAATTTGGTTGTCTGGAGTCTAATTTCTTGAGTTCTTTGTATATATTGGATATTAGCCCTCTATCAGATGAAGGATTGGTAAAGATCTTTTCCCAATTTGTTGGTTGTCGTTTTGTCCTATTGACAGTGTCCTTTGCCTTACAGAAACTTTGCAATTTTATGAAGTCCCATTTGTCAATTCTCGATCTTAGAGCATATGCCATTGGAGTTCTGTTCAGGAACTTTTCCCCTGTGCCCAAGTATTCGAGGCTTTTCCCCACCTTCTCTTCTATTAGTTTCAGTGTATCTGGTTTTATGTGGAGGTCCTTTATCCACATAGACTTGAGCTTTGTACAAGGAGATAAGAATGGATCAATTTTCATTCTTCTACATGTTGTCTTCCAGTTGAACCAGCACCATTTGTTGAAAATGCTGTCCTTTTTCCACTGGACAGTTTTAGCTCCTTTGTCAAAGATCAAGTGACCATAGGAGTGTGGGTTCATTTCTGGGTCTTCAATTCTATTCCATTGATCTTCCTGCCTGTCTCTGTACCAATACCAGGTAGTTTTTATCACTATTGCTCTGTAGTACAGCTTGAGGTCAGGGATGGTAATTCCTCCAGAAGTTCTTTTATTGTTGAGAATAGTTTTCGCTATCCTGGGTTTTTTGTTATTCCATATGAATTTGAGAATTTCCTTTTCTAACTCTGTGAAGAATTGAGTTGGGATTTTAATGGGGATTGCATTGAATCTGTAGATTGCTTTTGGCAAGATGGCCATTTTTATTATATTAATCCTGCCAATCCATGAGCATGGGAGATCTTTCCATCTTCTGAGATCTTCTTCAATTTCTTTCTTCAGAGACTTGAAGTTCTTGTCATACAGGTCTTTCACTTGCTTGGTTAGATTCACACCAAGGTATTTTATATTATTTGCAACTATTGTGAAGGGTGTCATTTCCCTAATTTCTTTTTCAGTCTGTTTATCTTTCATGTAGAGGAAGGCTACTGATTTGTTTGAGTTGATTTTATAACCAGCCACTTTGCTGAAGTTGTTTATCAGGTTTAGGAGTTCTCTGGTGGAAGTTTGGGGGTCACTTAAGTATACTATCATATCATCTGCAAATAGCGATATTTTGACTTCTTCCTTTCCTATTTGTATCCCTTTGACTTCTTTTTGCTGTCTAATTGCTCTGGCTAAGACTTCCAGTAGTATATTGAATAGGTAGGGGGAGAGTGGGCAACCTTGTCTAGTCCCTGATCTTAGTGGGATTGCTTCAAGTTTCTCTCCATTTAGCTTGATGTTGGCTACTGGTTTGCTGTAAATTGCTTTTACTATGTTTAGGTAGGGGCCTTGAATTCCTGATCTTTCCAAGACTTTTATCATGAAGGGATGTTGAATTTTGTCAAATGCTTTCTCAGCATCTAGTGAGATGATCATGTGGTTTTTTTCTTTAAGTTTGTTTATATAGTGGATTACATTGATGGATTTCCGAATATTGAACCATCCCTGCATTCCTGGGATAAAACCTACTTGATCATGATGGATGATTGTTTTGATGTGGTCTTGGATTCGGTTTGCTAGAATTTTATTGAGTATTTTTGCATCGATGTTCATAAGGGAGATTGGTCTGAAGTTCTCTTTCTTTGTCGGGTCCTTGTGGGGTTTGGGTATGAGTGTAATTGTAGCTTCATAGAACGAATTGGGTAGTGTTCCTTCTGTCTCTATTTTGTGGAATAGTTTGAAGAGAATTGGTATTAGGTCTTCCTTGAAGGTCTGATAGAATTCAGCACTAAAACCATCTGGTCCTGGGCTTTTTTTAGTGGGGAGGCTTTTGATGACTGCTGCTATTTCCTGAGGGGTTATGGGACTATTTAGATGGTTTATCTGCTCCTGGTTTAACTTCGGTACCTGGTATCTGTCTAGGAAATTGTCCATTTCATCCAGGTTTTCCAGTTTTGTTGAGTATAGGCCTTTGTAGTAGGATCTGATGATTTTTTGAATTTCTTCAGTTTCTGTTGTTATGTCTCCCTTTTCAGTTCTGATTTTATTAATTTGGATACTGTCTCTGTGCCCTCTGGTTAATCTGGCTAAGGGTTTATCTATCTTGTTGATTTTCTCAAAGAACCAACTCCTGGTTTTATTGATATTTTGTATTGTTCTTTCTGTTTCTACTTGGTTGATTTCAGCCCTGAGTTTGATTATTTCCTGCCTTCTACTCCTCCTGGGTGTATTTGCTTCTTTTTGTTCTAGAGCTTTTAGTTGTGCTGTCAACTTGTTAGTGTGTGCTCTTTCCAGTTTCTTTTTGTAGGCACTTAGAGCTATGAGCTTTCCTCTTATCACTGCCTTCATGGAGTCCCACAAGTTTTGGTATGATGTGTCCTCATTTTCATTGAATTCTAAAAAGTCTTTTATTTCTTTCTTTATTTCTTCCTTGACCAAGTCATCATTGAGTAGAGAGTTGTTCAGTTTCCATGTGTACGTGGGTTTTCCATTGTTTTTGTCATTATTAAAGACCAGTCTTAGTCCGTGGTGATCTGATAAGATGCAAGGGATTATTTCAATCTTTTTGTATCTGTAGAGGCTTGTTTTGTGACCAATTATATGGTCTATTTTGGAGAAGGTACCATGAGGTGCTGAGAAAAAGGTATATTCTTTTGTTTTAGGATGAAATGTTCTATAGATGTCTGTTAAGTCCATTTGGTTCATAACTTCTGTTAATTTCAAAGTGTCTCTGTTTAGTTTCTGTTTCCATGATCTGTCCATTGCTGAGAGTGGGGTGTTGAAATCCCCCACTATTATTGTGTGAGGTGTAATGTGTGTTTTGAGCTTTAGTAAAGTTTCTTTTATGTATGTAGGTGCCCTTGCATTTGGAGCGTAGATGTTCAGAATTGAGAGTTCACCTTGGTAGATTTTTCCTTTGATGAGTATGAAGTGTCCTTCCTTATCTTTTTTGATTAGTTTTGGATGAAAGTCGATTTTATTTGATATTAGAATGGCTACTCCAGCTTGTTTCTTGGGACCATTGGCTTGAAAAATTGTTTTCCACCCTTTTATTCTGAGGTAGTGTCTGTCTTTGTCACTGAGGTGCGTTTCTTGTATGCAGCAAAATTCTGGGTCTTGTTTGTGTATCCAGTCTGATAGTCTGCGTCTTTTTATTGGGGAATTGAGACCATTGATGTTAAGAGATATTAAGGAAAAATGATTGTTGCTTCCTGTTATTTTTGTTATTAGAGGTAAAGTTATGTTTGTATCTTTTTTGGGGGTTGTTGGAAGATTACTTCCTTGCTTTTCCTAGGTTGTAGTTTCCCTCCTTGTGTTGGCATTTTCCATCAATTATCCTTTGAAGTGCTGGGTTTGTGGGAAGATATTGTGCAAATTTGGTTTTGTCATGGAATATCTTGGTTTCACCATCTATAGTGATTGAGAGTTTTGCTGGGTATAGTAATCTGGGCTGGCAATTGTGTTCTCTTAGTGTCTGTATGATGTCCGTCCAGGCTCTTCTGGCTTTTATAGTCTCTGGTGAGAAGTCTGGTGTAATTCTTATAGGTCTGCCTTTATATGTTACTTGACCTTTTTCCCTTACTGCTTTTAGTATTTTTTCTTTGTTTTGTGCATCTGATGTTTTGATTATTATGTGACGGGAGGTATTTCTTTTCTGGTCTAGTCTATTTGGTGTTCTGTAGGCTTCTTGTATGTTTATGGGCATCTTGTTCTTTAGGTTAGGGAAGTTTTCCTCAATAATTTTGTTGAAGATATTTACTGGCCCTTTAAGTTGGGAATCTTCATTCTCATCTATACCTATTATCCTTAGGTTTGGTCTTCTCATTGTGTCCTGGATTTCCTGGATGTTTTGAGTTAGGAGTTTTTTGCGTTTTGCATTTTCTTTGACAACTGTGTCAATATTTTCCACCGTATCTTCTGCATTTGAGATTCTCTCTTCTATCTCTTGTATTCGGTTGGTGATGCTTGCGTCTGTGACTCCTGATCTCTTTCTTAGGTTTTCTATCTCCATGGTTGTCTCCCTTTGAACTTTCTTTATTGTTTCTATTTC
>NW_021604792.1:8391232-8468575 GCF_004785775.1 Grammomys surdaster
CAGGCAGGGGCAGAAGGGAAGTGGAATTCCGGAGGGGCGGGGTTTGGGTAGCTGCTGTGCCCTGGATGTCCCTGGCTCCCCGATCTATCTCTGGGGTTTAGGGAGTGAGATGGAGTTCTTACCAGCTGCTCTGAGTGCAGTGGCTCCTGGATGACTCAGGATTCAGTTTCTCCACAGGACAGGAGCAGACTGACTCTGTGTCTACTCCAGCCCGGAGGACCAGGCAGGGGCAGAAGGGCAAAAGCCAACATACCTTAATGATAAAGGGATTGGAGATAAAAAGGCCTGAAGAGAAATGCAAGGGAAGGAAGAACAGGTTCTTGCAGTAATGTGGATAAATTCTATCAACATATACTGATCAAGAAACTAAACAAAGAAGACCATAAATATAGAAGCTTGACATGGTGGCACATACCTTTAACTATAAGACTTGGGAAGCTAAGGTGGGAGAATTACGTTTGCCTTAGAAATATTTACCTATTAGGTTATAAAAGTTATAAGAATATATTCTGAGTTTTTTAGAATTATTACTTTTTTGTAATTAGGTTTGTAACCAATTCAAATTAACATTTTTTCCTGTGGAATTTAATTTGATGTTAATTTTTTTTCCATATTGTCATTCAGTTTTTCAGTGTCACTTATTAAAGACACTATTCTTTGCAATTTCGCATGTTTGGTGTTTTCCTGAAAGGGTATGATCTGCATGAGTGAGTCTGTCACTAGATACATTATTGTGTTTCTTGTTCTATTTACACTGTTTCAGTAGTGTTAAAAAGTTTAAATATGCTTTGAATTTCAGATTATGTAAATAATTGTTTTACCTGCAAGATGTGTGGAGGTAAAGATGGAGCAGCGACTGAGGGAACAGCCAACAAATGATGGCTCCATCCCATGTGAGAGAGTCCACCTCTAACACTATTAATGATACTCTGTTAAGAATTCTTGTAGACAGGAACCTAGCATAATTGTCTTCTTAGAGGTTTCATCCAGTGGATGGAGGCAGATGCAGAGACCCATAGCCAAACATCAGGTGGACCACAGAGAGTCTTATGAAACAGTGGGGGATAGAATTAAGCAAACCAGAGGAGTCAAGGTCACCACAAGAAGATCCACAGGGTCAACTAACCTGGGCTCATGGGGCTCACAGAGACTGGGCCACCAAAGAGCATGCAGAGGCTAGACTTAGCCCCACCCTCTACATTTGTAGCAGATGTTCAGCTTTGTCATCATGTGGGACCTCTAACAAATGAAGGAGGGGCTGACTCTGTTTCTGTTTCCTGCCATTGGATCCCCTTCTTCCTACTTAAACTGCCTGGTTGGTCCTCAGTGGGAGAGGATGTGCCTAGTCCTGCTGGGGCTAGAAGTCCCAGGGTGGGATGGTACTCAAAAGTGGCTCCCCCTTCTCTGAGAAGGGGAGAGGGAAATGAGGGGACTTGTAATGGTGGGACTGGGAGGAAAGGAAGGGGTCTGTGATCTGGAAGTAAAGTGAATAAACAAATTATTGGACAAAATGATTATTTTAAAATTGAATGGACAAAACAGTAACTTTTCAAAAGTTCTAAACACGAGGACTATTTTGGCAAACATTACTGATGGGTTAAAAATCCTGAAGGGCAGGCAAAATGTTTTGAATCTTGATGATCTACAAGAGACACACATTTGAGACAATAGAACAATAATTCTATCATGAAGCATGTATGTGGCAGTATATAGTACAGGATTACACACTTTCAAACACAGTTACACGTAGTTATTAGATGTTACAGGAGCATTAGCTTTCCTGGGTTTCCAAGAAAACACTCTGAAAAAACTATCTATTGAATCTATCATTTTATTAACAGAAAACTAAAGTTTAACACAAATAATGAAGATGTCCAAGAAAAGTGATTACAACTATCAAGATAGAATATATCCTTATTTTCATGCTAACAAATGAGAATTCAGCTTTGATTCAACACATCAAATGAGTTCATTGGTCTAGAGGAGGAACATTGAATATATGAACAAGAATTAATTTAAGCAGTTATAAAAATGTACTGTTTGTAGGAAGATGGGTTTAGTTCACCTAATAACACACTGTGGTGTTATTTGCTGAAAATTAGTCACACAATTGTAAAGAAATAATTTCACCATACATCCACAATTAAAATTCACATATAAAATTGATATATTAAAAGAGGGGGCAGGGAAGATAACTTAGCTGGTAAGAGTGCCTGCACTACCATGGGGATCTAAGTTCAAATCCACAGAATTCATAACAAGCAAGGCATGATCATGTGCGTCTTCAATACCAGTGCTGAACTGAGGGAATAGGAAGAAGAGAAAGGAGAATCATTGGGACTTGCTGGCCACCAGTTTTTTTCCAGCTCACAGAAAGATGCTATCTCATGGAAATAGAAAAAGTGATAGACAACGATTCTAGGTGTTATTGTCCAGTCTGTGCCTTGTGGGGCATTTGTTCCCTTACACATGAATGTGTATATACCACACACATACACCCTTACACACAAGTATTACTAATTTTGATTTTTATCGAGTGATTTTATCACTGCTCAGGTGAGCGAGTATGAAAATGACATAACTGGGAAGACAAAAATGAAGGTGATGGCGTTTCAAGTATGACTGTCATCACTGTAGACACTTCACACTCTGCCTCCCTGCTTTGTGCTCTTTGACTAATCCACTTCCTGTACAAGAAGCATGGGAAGATGTGGTGGCTCCACACATCATTGTATCCCACATGAATAGGCTACTGTAGTTCCTGTCTCTCTAAATTTGGTTGCTGTGAATTATTACTATTATTATTATCATTATTATTATTACAAAATAAAGATACCCCATTTCAATAATTACTCATGTTTGCCATTCATCTCAAATTCATGAGAAGCATCGTGGAAGAAGGAAATAATGTCAGTTCAATTTGCTGATTATTTGATTAATTGAAAACAAACTAATTTTCAAAATATTATTACTGAATTAATAATGGATTAATAAATGAATGATTAATTGAAGGTTGGCAATATGACGATAAATAAAACCCATTATTATATCTGCATCAAAGCATGAATTTTTTGTTTCTATTTTAATTTTTAGGTTACAAGTTTACAAAGTAGATGACATTGGTAACAGTATGTCACTTCTAAAGAAGCATGCAAAGAAATTTAATAAGATTTCACACATTTTCAACTGTAAATTTCCATACTTTCATTTCATTTTCTTATTTTTTATATACAAAATGCCATTTAGCATTATAAAATCTAGGTATCAAGCAGATTTCTTTCCTTATTTTTCTTTTTTCTTTTTCTTTTTTTCTTTTTATGGCTGTGAGATTAAACCCAGGGTCTCTTACATGACTGACAAGTATTTTTCACCCGCAGCTACACATGAAGCCTACCAACATCCTTTCTCTATTGTAACTTCTGTGGATTTTCCCCAAAAACATTTATAAACATTTTTCAGGTGCATAAAAATAAACAAAGAAAATCTACAATTGAACGAATAGTTTCTGGGCCACCATTCAGTACCTTGGTGGCATTTATCAAACACCAGATCTCATGTTCACAGTGTTCCTTTATAGTTAAAATTGAAAGGATAACCTTGATAATACAGAATATTCTCTGAGAAAATAGATACATGAGGACTCACAGAGATCCATGTCTAAGTAGTCAATGGATTGTGCCATTTGAAGAGTGATTCAATTTATAAATTTACATGCTTGGTGTTGGGGACCGGAACCTATGCTGTGCAGCTCTGTTTTTGTTCTTTGTCTCTTAGATACAGTTACTCTTTCTTGTGAAGGAATGCGTTGCATTAATTCTGTAAGAGTTTGGGCTCTTTTTTTTCTACAACTGTGTCAGAGACATGCATAGTAATCTCGCCACTGCTAATACAGTAATGAGTTTGTTAAGAGAAAAGCAACTTGGACACCAGAGTGCTGCAGCTACAGCTTCTGAGGCAGAACCTCAAGTGCTTCCTATCCAGAGCGGAAAGTGAAGAAGAGAGGTTCAGGGAATCTCCTGGAGTGGTGTTACTCACTCCCATGGATACAAGCTCTTTCCGTTTTCCTAATGGCCTTTACCAGCTCTTTTTACTAGCGCATGCTCTATACAGCCCCACCCCCAGTGTGTTTTGCATTTCTATTTGTCGTCTTCGTCCTTTTTGTTATAGAGAAGGAACCATCCGAAGAGTTCGTTTCTGTGTCCAGGTACGCTCCTGCTTCTATTCTTAAAAATTTTGCCTAAAATGTTTTATATGCTAGCCTAATTTTTCTTCCTAGTAATTTTCCCCCCTAAATGTTGAGCATTTATGAGAAATTTCAGGATATTTTTGTCTAATTTTCTTTGCTCAGTTTTGCTCCAGAGGGAGGTAGTTGTATTTTATCTTTCACATGCAATAACCCATTGCTTTCTCTTCAATCTATACATTTTTCTTTTGTTGTTGTTGCTGTTACTTGGATACAGAGTCCTGCCAAGGAATCCAGTTTTTCTTCGGTGCTGGGCCATATATACCAATTTGTACAAGTATATCAAGTTTCCTAAAGATTTTTTCGTTTTTCTGATTGCTTCTTTTGATGGTCTTTTTTGTGTGTTATTGCACTTTTGGCTATCGTTTAACTCTTAAAGAATATTATGACCTGTTGCTATATTTCCTGGCTTGCCTTTGGTGTGTATTGTGTTTTATATACCTTGGTACCTACAGTGATTTTTAAATGAACAGATGTTGGTGCAAACTGGAGGTAAACAAATAGTATCTGAAGCTTGTATTGGTGGAGGAATCTCATGCATAAACAAAGAGAGGAGACACAGAGAATGAAGAGGATTCATTTTATGCAGATGAATTTAAGTAAGTTTATTGTGTGCTTTATAACAATAGGAATATTTCCAAACTTATTTGCATGTATGGAAGATACTCACGAGTCTTTAGAATATTTATATCATCACTGTATCATTACAAATTAAAGCAATTTTATACCTTCTAACAAAATATCACATTACTAAATCTTAAGTGAAATATACATTTAAGTAAATGATAAACCCGAGTTTTAGAAGTCAAAAATGACAAGGATTATCATGGAAATACATACACATTTATGAATGCATAATGCCTGTGTATGTATGCATATATGACCTTATAAAAAGTAAAATTATCAATCTTGTCAGTCCCAGTGATTTAAGGAATAACTACAGAAGATTATTAGGTAGTTGTTTTTTTCTAGAAAGAATATTGGAAAACAAGAATAAGAGCCTATCCTGGCACCCTTTTGAAATATTTAATGAAATTCTTACGTAATATAGCAGTTTAGATACTATTGAATTCCATGTGAATTATAATTTTATAATTTTGCTTGTCAGAAATTAAATGGTTAAATTTTAATATATAGATAGTTGAAACTATGTAAATAAATATATTCATTTTGAAGACAGCATATTGCAATTTTGTCTCCTTCAGGATCAATTACAGAGGACTTCAGTACATCATCTGTAAGGTTTATAGAATCTGAATGAAACTCATCTGGACTTTTTTTGAAAAAAATGCAATATTTTTTATGAAGAAAACTGTAAACCAGCCCATTACTGATTCTTCATGTTTATGTGACATGGTATGTAAGCTTTTATTAAATTAATATGCTGTGAATTCTTAAGAATCAGCAAGACATGCTTCAGAAGACTGTAGTAGAAATTGGAGCATTCTCTTGGAAACAATGAATGGTGTCCTACAGTGCATATTATTAACTACTTTGTGTGTGGACTTCATAGTGGGAAGCTTAGGCAATGCATTCATAGTTCTGGTGAACATCATGGACTGGGTAAAGAGGAGAAAGTTATCTTTTATAGATCAGATCTTCACTGCTCTGGCAATTTTCAGAATTGGTTTTCTCTGCTCAATAATTACAAGTATATTGTTATATGAATCATATCCAGATTTAATAATGCCTAAAAAACTGGTAAGAGAAATTAATATTTCCTGGACAGTTACCAATCATTTCAGCATCTGGCTTGCTACAAGTCTCAGCATTTTTTATTTTCTCAAAATAGCCATGTTTTCAAACTCTATTTTTCACTTAAAAAGGAGAGTAAAACAAGTGGTATTAGTGACATTGCTGGCATCTTTCCTCATCTTCTTTTCAAATATTTTAATCATAAACAGATGTACTGATGGCTGGATTGGTGTACATGAAGCTAATGTGTCCTACAGGATTATCTTAAGTACTGCTGCTCGAATTTCTAGGCTTATTCTACTCATCAACACTATTTTCACACTTATACCATTCACTGTATCTCTGACAATGTTTCTCCTTCTCATTTTCTCTCTATGGAGACATCTGAAGAACATGCAGGGCAATGTCACAGGCTTCAGAGACATCAGCACTTCTGCCCACATAAAGGCCCTGAAAATGGTGGTCACCTTCCTTTTAATGTATACAATTTTTTTCCTGTCAATTCTTTTGCAGTTTTGTAACCTTAAATTTCAAAAGAAAAATTTCTTTACTCTATTTTTCTCTGTTACTGGAATTGCCTTTCCTTCAGGCCACTCATATGTCCTGATTCTGGGCAACACTAAGCTTAGACAGGCATTTCTTTCTATGGCATGGTGGCTGAGGTGCAGGCTCAGGGATGCAGAACCCTCAGATTCCTAAAACATTACTGTTGATCATTTTTTTGTATTTTAGAGAAAAATAAGTTCCTAGAAATGAAATATACTTACATTTTTACATTTTTTACTTCATTTGCAGGATTGTAAGTTTGTAGAAATTTTTACGTAGATCAGGAAAAATCTAAACATGCTTCAACCTTGACAGAAATTTAGATATATCTATATTGTTCTACAATTATAGACATGAATATGTACTAGATAAATATATGAACATATTGTATTAGTATAATATAATTTTCTATATAGATTTAATCTCTTTGACATTTTAAAATGATTTATGTTTATATGTAAAAACCACATGTATTTGTATTAATGTTGACATAATAAATGTGAAACTGTAATTTTATGCACTTAACAATACTTGTATAATCTAGAACAAGTCAAGAAATGACATATAGCCTTGGACATCAGATATAAGTAACCTATTCTCTGTTTCAAATATAAGATCAATTTTAAGTAATTTCAATGAAATTTCTGATTCTAATTCAAGTTTTTTTTCTACAATTAATTTGAAATCCAAGAATCATTGGAACATATTCATCATTAGGAAATGCACTATCACTTAAAGTAGATTTTATATTGTGCATCCTATTTAAATTCCTATCTCCATAAATAACAAAGTGTCTTCACTGAATACTACAGGGAAGAGATTTGTGTCCTTGTTTTACTTTACATAAGTATACACCTGTGTTTTTCTCTGTGAAACAAACCATGCTGTAATAAGAATAGAAATTTAGAGTAATGTAGGAGTGACTGATGTGTTATTAGCATGAAATTTTGTTGTGTATGTATATTGTATTGATTATATGGCAACATGAAATGTGAGTTAAAATGTATAAATGTAATCACCATGGAGAGAAGTTTAAAAGCTCAGGCTGATGAGGGGACGTGATGTGAGCAGAAGATGGTTTTGAGGTTTATGGTTGTCCTCGCTTCAGTACTGTTGAATCTGCAGTCAGGATCATTCAGATTACTAGCTTTATGTTTTATCAACATTGTTCTAACATTGTTTGTTTATTACTTGTTCTTTGAAAAATGTAGAGTATATTTTCTGTATGTTGTCCAGATTCAATTGGATAGAGCCACGTATGCTATAGAAGGTAAATATATGTAATAGATATCCACTTAAAGGAGGTTGCTATAGCACATACATGAGGCACACCCTCGTTGAAGCATGGGGAGGGGGGAGGGGAGTTGTCACCCATGTTTGTGGAGTCATTCAGGGATGAAGCTGTTCTTATGTCTCCTTGCTTTTGTAAGAAACCCTCACCCATGCCTCTGGAAGAACCCCAATAAATTCATTGGTTCACCAAACTATACCTGGGTGGAATCATTTCCTTGTTCGTTCTGTTGTGGGAGCCTTTACTGAGAGGATCTATTGATATTTCTCTAGGAAACAATTAGAGAAGAGTGTATATTGCAAGACACTGGGATCACCAGAATCCATGTCAAATTAAGAAAGTATTTATATGACTTTGTAGAAAGTATATTCACATGAGAAATAGTTTTAGAAAGTTACATGGTACAAGGTAACTGTATGATACTCTTAAAATTCAAAAAAAGACAACTACAATCCCAATCTGTAGCCAAAATTTGTTCTTATATATTCAATTAAGTAGTGCCATTCCATATTAGAAAACAAAACAGAGCTGGTACTAATATGCACCTTCTGCATGAATCTGCTACTAGTGGACAAACCACAGGAAGAATGTGAGGGACTGTGGGGAAAAATTACAGGCCGCAGCGGTAGAGTCCCAGGGGGTTTCCACGAGGCTGGTCCCACATTCGGGAGGAAGGTCTAACATTCCAACGGCCTGGAGGCTTTGGCGGCAGCAGGACCCAATGACACGAGGAAGTCCTTGATTCCAAAAGGGTTTGTTGTCATGGTGGATGATAGATGGATCTGGTTGTACGCCAGTAAAACTCAGGGCAGTCCAAAGTTATATAGGGAGGGAGAAATGGGGAGGATGGGGGAGGATCTGGGGAGTCATGCTTAATTTGCTCTGCCCTCTGGCCTTCATTAGCATGTAAATCACTAGGCCCTGAGGCCTCTAGTCACACCCTCTTTGGGTGCACTTTAGGAGGGGCTGTAATGGCTAGCCTACATGACTGAGTTTTATGGAGACTAGTCTGCTTTTCAGGACCCTGGGTTCTAGGGGCATGCCGAACTCCTGCCGGTTCTCAAGCAGAGTCTCTGGGTTCTAGGCAACTGCCCAACCATGACCCAGAATACCCTTACGCAGTCCCACAAGGTACTACTTTGCTTATCCTGAAACTGAAAGCGTTGGTGCTGTAATAATTTCAGAGGTGAGCTGTGATTCTCAACTTTCCCAATTCTTTGACCCTTTAATACAGTTCCTCATATTGTGGTGACCCCCAACCATAAAATTATTTCATTGTTACTTCATGACTGCAATTTTGCTACTGTTATGAATCATAATGAAGATATCTGATATGCAGGATATGTGATATGTGAACAACAATGTGGTTGCAAACCACATCTTGAGAGCCACTGCTATGCAGCATTTATTAATATCCTTACGTATAAATAATATTGATGAAACTATAATATAAGGGGATTGGTATACATATGAGAACAGGGTAGACATGAGAAGTCTATGGACACAGAACAAAGTGATTTGCACACCCCAGCAGGATACTCCTTGCAGAGTGCAATACTAATAGACACTTAACCTTGGACTTCAACCACCTGAACTTTGAGGACATAAATGTCTGTCATTTAACAAATCTAGTAGATAGTGGTTCCTAAATGGATGCCTATGAAAATCAGAAAGGAAAAATTCTATTCATTTAAAGGGATGTAAATATGCTGAGAAATTAAGTTTGAACATTGTGCAATTGGTAATAAAGCTGATATTTTATAATGTAAAATAATTGCTGCGAAATTGTCTACAATCAGGTGTACACAAATTCTTTAGTAATGCTGAATGAATAAAACAATATTTTTGGTGTTCATTATGTATATGTAACTATTGCTTATTGCTGAATCAACAACATTCATACATACCTTAATAGAGAAATAGGACTAACATCTATTAGCAATTCTATCTATCAAGACAAGGCGAAGAAGAAAAATTAATTAAGTGCAATATATTGTAATAATCAATAAAAAGCAGATAGACCATAAGTTTAGATCAGTACAGGTTTATTAAGCATTCATGTATTGCAAGTGATATTTAATACAGTACATTTTTAATTATGTCTTCTGACTGCTTTTTAAATTTTTATATGTATTTATTTTATGTGTATGAGTGTTTTGGCACCATTTATGCCTGTTACCCTAGGAGGTTAGAAGAGGCCACTGGATCCTCTGGGAGTAGAGTTAGAGATGGTTACACCATGTGGGAGGTGAGAATTGAACACTCTATGTGTTCTTCTCTACTGAGCCAAATTTCTAGCCCTAAATCATGCGTTGTCTACACTTTATAATTTTGCATATTTTTATTTCTCAGACTATGCATTATATAGAAGTATCTTATAACAAATAAAACTGAGAAAATATTAAGGAATTGGTTAATAAAGTTGTAAGAATACAAATGGAGCCTAGTGATGTAGAAGTAGAAGAATGTGAATACTATTTCACAAAAGTTCTGAGATCTACTATTGCATGCTTGTGCCTTCAATCACACAAACATGCACACACACACACACACACACACACACACACGTACAAACAAACACACACAGACACCAATAATAGCTAATATAAGAAAAGTTTAACAGATGAAATGTGTCAGTGTTTACACAGAAATTATATTAATGAGATAAATGAATAATAAACACAACAATTAGGTCTACAATATTTCCTTCAAATAGGCACACCAAAAACTAATACATGATAAAAAATAATTATTTCTTAAGGCTTTGTGAAATTGATAAAAGACAAATGATGGATATGGAGAGAAGTGAAAATATGAAGTGATAACATTACAAACACAGCATTGTGCACTGGGAAGTAAAAAGAGCATATACACAAAGATTTTCAGTAAGGTTAGAGCTTGACCAGCTTCTTCCTCAGGTCTTTCAAGGCACTGGTAGAACACAGAACTCAGCAGACTTATTTTTTCTGAGGTTCCTTATGATATATTTTACATAGATCACCTTTGACAAGACATCACTTGAAAGTGGATTAAATAACCCAGAAGCAGGACTGGGTCTAGACTTCAAGCACAAATTTCTTGCTTAAGTGCACACAGTTGGGTCTTGAGTTATATTCCTCTTGTTTTTAGACTGTGTGAAGAGAGAGAGAAGGGGGAAGGGAGAGACAGAGAACGGGAGTGAGGGAGAGAGAGAGAGAGAGAGAGAGAGAGAGAGAAAGAGAGAGAGAGGCTACTTTTTCATTTTATCCTTGCAACTTCATGTGCTAGCTGGAATAAACTACCAATATTGTGGCATTACTTTGGTTATCTTTTTCTCTCTTGAGGACTGAGGATCACCTCCACTTTAGTGATTCTCTGCATCTCTCATACACTACTTGTAAACATTTTACCAGCTGACATCTAAACAAGATAAATTCAAATCACCCAGGAGCTGTAGGTGGCAAAAAATTAGCCTTCCTTTGCATAGTAGCAGATGGAATCCAACAACTGAAAACTGGAGCTTGTGATAAGGGCATGCAGTGCATGGTTGGTGTTATTTTATATTGTTTTAAGAAATGATGTTTTCTATAACCAACACTGCACTTGTTAGCTGTCCTTGTTTAATCTGCACTCACCCTCAACTTCATTTTCCTACCTATCTCCTGTTCAGATATTGGCAGAACTTTATGTCAGGAGATGAAATTCTAGCTACTAGAATTTCTTTGTGTTTCCCCTGAATTAAGACCAACATTAGACACATTTTCTGTCAAATTAGTGGTAGAATTTACTTTTAAAAATGCCAGTATCTCTATATTACTTGAAAATTGCTCTGAATTTTTCAGGAGAAATTATATGCCCCCAGGTGATAGCAATCTTACTGATTTGACTTTTTAAAAGTTTGTTTGCTTTGGCAAAGTGAATGACCTGATATTTATCTGTAGTTCATCAAAGTTCATCCAGTAGGCAAGTAAAGATGAATGTTCTTACTGCCCGCCATGGTAGTATTCATATTTTGAAAACTATCTTGAGTGTTATACATGAGTAGTATATTTAAATTATTTCCTCCAGTATTTGCTCCTACTCCCCCCATGCTCTTCCCTTTCACATTCATCTACTTTTACATTTAACTATTATTATTACACATAGACATACATTTAAATTTATAGATATACAATCAGATTATTTCATTTGGTGCTGTGTGTATGTGTAGGTATTTTGGGCTTGACACTTGGAAATCGATAACCTATGAAGGGGCAAATCTCTGGAAAAGACTGATTATCACTCAGGCAGCAACCATCAATTGCCTATAGCTCTTCATCTAGGGATGTGGCCTTGTGAAATTTCTTTTTCCTCCATTCACATTGACATGTCAGCTGGTAACATTTTTGAGCTTTGTTTAGACAATCATCTTTTTGAGATTTCATGTGTGTGACTTCCCTATCATATAGAGAAGACTATCATGTAGCAGATGTCCTAGTCTTACACTCTTTCTCTGTATTTTTTTTCATGATGTTCTCTGAACATTAGGTATTATACTGTAGATGTTTCAAATGGGCTTGGGTATCTCATGGATGGCCACCTGTAGTGTTTTCTGCATATCTCTGACTGACGCCAAAAGACATTTCTCTAATGAGTGATGAGAATTACACTTATCCATGGGTAGAAGAATAAGTATTTGGAATGTAGTTAGAAATCATGCTTATTTTGGAAAGTATAGGTGGTAGGTTCTTCTCTAGGGTCCATGACTTGATCTCACATGTGTAGCTGCTTGTTTTCAG
The DNA here is from genome assembly GCF_004785775.1 of Grammomys surdaster. NCBI lineage: Eukaryota > Metazoa > Chordata > Mammalia > Rodentia > Muridae > Grammomys > Grammomys surdaster. Next base: position 8,403,765 of record NW_021604792.1, read on the forward strand.
TACCAGGGATCATTTCACTCTTGTTCAGTAGTACATATATCCAATTAGATGGCTTCCAGGGTATCTTGCCATTCTGGTTGTTGTGTTTCACTAGTGTTATATCTAGGTATGATTATCAATTACTTTTCTACCCCCCATTATTCCTTTCTTCTCTTTCCCAAGTGGGATTGAGGCATCCTCACTTGGGCCCTTCAGCTTGTCAATTACCTGAGTTCTGTGAATTGCATCCTGGGTATTCTGTAATCTTTTGACTAATATCCACTTATTAATGAGTATATATATTTATGTCCTTTGGGTCTGGGTTATATTAGTCAGGATGATATTTTATAGTTTCATCCATTTGCCTGCAAAAATCATGAAGTCTTTATTTTTAATAGCTGAGTAGTATTACATTGTGTAAATGAACCACATTTTCAGTATCCATTCTTCCATTGTGGGACATCTGGGTTGTTTCCAGCTTCTGGCTATCATAAATAAGGCCACTATAAACCTAGTGGAACATGTGCCCCTGTAGCATGGTGAGGCATCTTTTGATCTATTTGGAGTTGAGTTTTGCATAAGGTGGATATAAGGACTTGCTCTCATTCTTATACATGTAGCTTATTGGGTCTTATACATGTAGTCTTATTCACTAGCAACATATTATGAAGACACTTTCTATTCTTCAGTGTATATTGTTGTTCTGTTTATTAAAAAAATAAAATCAAACACTGTCAGAGTGTGGGCTTACATGTAGATTCCCAATTTTACTCAACAGGTCAATATATGTGTTTTAAGACAGCACATTGCCATTTTTATTACTATAGCTTTGTGGCATAACTTAAAATCTTGGATGAGTAATAACTATAGTAGTTTTTATTTTCCTATCTTTTTCTTTTGTTAAGCATTTCTTTGACTACCCTGAGTCTCTAATATTTCCATGATTACTTCAGAGACTATAAAATAAATATCCCTAGATAGACATCCATACAATATCTCTTCTACCCAAGGTTCAGTGTTCATTTCAGAAGAGGAGGAAGAAATATTGTAAGAGCCAGAGGTGGTAGATGAGTATAAGGGACACAACAGAACAGTTGCATCTATGATCTAAAAGCAATGGTGGGTAATATGCACAAGTTCCTCATGAACGCAAAAGTGAAATAAATCTCTGATGAAGAAATGAGTTAGTAATGGTGCCAGACTCCTGCTTAGGTAGCTATTGCAAATTCATAGCTGCTCAGACAGGAAGAGTTAATATTCTCTAAGGGTAAGATCCATGCTCCAATGGAAGGGTACTACATTTCTGTATACAAATAGCACAAGCTAGACTTGATGACCTCTAAACATAGAGATAGAGTTGGGTGGGTAGGGTTAGGTTTGAGTCTGGGATTAGTTGGCAGGTAGAGATGAATATTATCAAAATACATTATACTAAAAATTTACAATAAAATAAATAAGTGAAAATAAATGGAAAAATAATCTTTTGTAGACAATGTTTTTTCTGTCTCATGATTATTCAACATAACTGCTAATAAGTAATTAGTTCATCAAATAGAATCCATGAATTTAGTAACACTGTCAAATGAGATATTGACAGAAGCAACTTACCCTATGTGACTAGTTAGAATAAATATTTAAGTCTAGATGTTTTGATAATAGCAATAAAATGAAGATAGGTCTTGTAAATAAGTTCCATAGCATGTTATATTAATATTGTTCGTATACTCTTTTAAAGAGTGTGAATGAAGACCTAAATAACTGTAGATATATACATTGTAAGTAGATAAATCAGTTTCCTACACTACCTTTTATACCCAAATCTTCATGTCTCACAAAGTTCTGGTGGAAAAAAAAACATGGGTACTTTGTTCACCCTTTGAAATAGGATTGAAGTATCCACATTTGGGCCTTCACTCCTGTTAAGCTTCATATAATCTGAGTTGGAATCATGGGTATTCTGAATGTTTTGGTTAATAACACTTATTGGTGTGAACACACCATATATGTCCTTTTAGGTCTGGGTTACCTCAATCAGGATGATATGGTTCTATTCATTTGCCTGCAAAACTCATGATGTCTTCATTTTCAATAGTGGTGTAATATTCCATTGTGTAAATGAATCACATTTTCTGTATCCACTCATCAGGTGAGGGACATCTCTGTTATTTTCTGCTTCTGGCAATTACAAATAAAGCAGCTAAGAACATAGTGGAGCATATGTCCTTGTGATACGGTAGAGCAATTTTTGGGTATATGCCCAGGAGTGGTAGAGCTGGGTCTTCAGGAAGAACTATTCCAATTTTCTGAGGAACTACCAGATTGATTTGCAGAGTGGTTGCAACAGTTTGAAATCCCACCAGCAAGGGAAGAGTGTTCCTTTTTCTCCACATCCTTGTCAGCGTGTGCTGTCATTTGAACTTTTTATCTTAACCATCTTTATTGATGTACGGTGGAATTTCAGGATTGTTTTGATTTGCATTTCCTTGATGACTAAGGGTGATAAACATTTATCTAAGTGTTGTTTTGGCCATTCCAGATTCCTCAGTTGAGAATTCTGTTTAATTCTGTAACCCAGTTTTAAATTGGGTTATTTGATTTTCTAGAGCCTAACTTCTTATATGTATGTATTAGTATATTTTGGATATTAACCTTCTATCAGATATTGGGTTAGTGAAGATCTTTTCTCAATCTGTAGGTTGAAGTTTTATCTTATTGACAGTGTCCTTTGCTTTACAGAAGCTTTTTAGTTACATGCAGTCCCATTTGTCAATAATCACAGGAAGCAGAAGGAGGGAGGGACCTAGGTGGAAGAGGGAAGCATGAGGGGAAAATGGGGGACATGATCAGTTATGGAGGAGTCAGGAGTGAAGCTCAGAGGGCCAGGAGAATGAATAGAAATATGCAGCAGTGTGAGGTAGAGGTGGGAGAAAACTCTAGAAAGTCCCAGACACCAGGTATTTGAGAGGATCCCATGATCCAATGAGGATGACCTTAGCCAAAATGCCCTACAATGGAGAGGTGGATCATAAAAGAAGATAGACACATCCACATCCAGAAGATAGACACTGCCCCATTTTGAGGCATGGAACCACCTGTGATCTTCAAAATTTTTGATCCAGAATTTTTCATGTTTGAAGGAAATGCAGGAACAAAAATGGAGTAGAGCCTAAAGAAAGGCCATATAGAGACCAGCCCAACTTGAGGTTCATCCCAGGCACAGGCATCAAACTCCATCACTGTTACTGAAGCCATGTTGTACTTGCAGCCAAGAGCCTAGCATGGCTGTCCTCTGAGAGGCTCTACCAGTGGCTGACTGAGATGGATACAGATACAGCCAACCATTGGAATGAGGTCTGGGAGCCTTGGGAAGAGTTAGGGGAAGGACTGAAGGAGATGAAAGTGACCGCAACCCCATTGGAAGTACAATAGTACCAACTAACTTGGATCCCTCAGAGCTTGTAGAGCTGAATCCACCAATCAAGTAGCATACATGGGGTCTGTGGTCCCCGCTACATATGTAGCAGAAGACTGCCTTGTCTGGCCTCAGTGGGAAAGGATGTGTTTCTTCCTGTAGAAACTTAATGTACCATGAAAGGGGGATTCTGGGAATATAAGGTGGGAGTGGGTGGGAGGAGCACCCTATCAGAAGCAAAAGGGAGGGGGTGAAGAACTCATGGAGGAGGGACCAAGAAGGAGGCCACATTTGAAATGTAAATAAATAAAATAATAAAAAATGATAATATATTGAATATATATATTTTTTTCCTCAAAACTTATTTTTAAATTAACATTAAATTTTATAATATAGTAAGCAAGAAACAACCCTAATATCAAGCCATATATTTCATAGAAATTAGTGACATGCAGAATGAAGAAAAGTGACATAAATCTTAAGAATACAGGATAGTATTTCATGTCTCTTAGGTATTGAGGTTCCTGTAATCAACTTAGTCACTCCCCACATCTCCTACATAATGAGACTGAAATTTTGACTAGCTGGCTTTGGTACATGATCAATTCAAATTACATAGAAATGAGACAAGGCAAAACTTTGCGAAACAGTGAAATGGGATATGTGTTTATTTGCATGGTAGCAAATAAGAATTCAGTCTGAACTTCAACAGTAGCCATAGAAAAATCTTACTCATGTTAAAAGCATACAGTATGTGGAAGTGGTTTAACACTGTTTAGATGTAGTAGTATTTTCCATAACAAACATCAAACTTGTTTGTAATTTTCTTAGTCTTCCTTTCTGCTTTAATATTGTTCATGCAATGTAAAAGCAACAGGAACTTCATGATCAGAAGCCTGCTATTGGTAGAACTTTGTATTAAGGGATTCTAAATTATAAACAGTTGTATTGGGTTTACATTTCTACCTGACATACAATTTACAATGAACATTTTTTTTTTCATCTAGTTAATGGTAGAATTTAGTTTTGGAAATTTTACCAACATTGTCATTGCATTTGTAAGTGGTTCTGACTTTATCAGGAGAAACCATGATCCACAGAAGAATAAACACTCCCTCTTCCTTCTCCTTTCTTCTTTCTTTCCTTCTTTCTTTATTTTTTCTTTCTCCTTCTTTCTCCTTCTCCTTCTCCTTCTCCTCCTCCTCTCCCTTCCCCTTCCCCCTCCCCTTCCCCTTCCCCTTCCCCTTCCCCCTCCCCCTCCCCCTCCCGCTTCACCTTTTCTTTCTCCTTCTCTTGCTCTGATCCTGCTCCTGCTCCTTCCTCTGCTTCTGCTTCTTCACCTGCCTCAGTTTCTTCAGCTTCTTCTGCTGCTTCCCTTCTCCTTCCTCCCCCCCCCTTTTTAAGAAATTATCTCACTGTGACACTTTGCTTGGACTAGAACTTGATATGTAGATCAGTCTGGCTTCTAATTCACAGTGATCCACCTGACCTGCCTCCCTAGTGCTAAGATTAAAGCCATGAACCATTACTTTTTTCTGGAGATATAATTTGTATTGGTTTGGCTCTCTTTAGAATTGATTTACTTGAATTTTAATCAGGGTGATCATGATCTAACTCACGTGCACACACCAGGACAAATATGCATGATTTAAAATCTTTTCAATGCATAAACATGGGAAGTTATTGATCCTTTGATTATCCCTGCTACCTGTGCCCTAGACTGCTGGCAGCCCAACCCTACTTGCCCTTGGGGGTTGAGTGTGAGGTGGCCTAAAATCAATGGCACAGACTCCAGGAGCAGGTTAGAAATACCACCGTGTGCTCATATCAATGGTGCTGCAAGCTTCTTTAATATCCTCCATCCACTCCCCATTGGTCCCCAAAAAATCATCTCTTCTTAGCAACAGTTTCTGATTGGCTGGTATTGTCCATGTCAGCAATCCTTAGACTCTCAGGTGCCTGAAGCCTCCCAGCCCAGAGAAGGTAGTGGTGCGAGCACAGAGTAGGACTATGTGATAGTTTTAAGGTCTGAGATTATCAGGGCTTTCTGGCTCTCTGACCTGTACTATAATACTGATAATAACTTCTAAAAAGTCCTAAAAACTTTCTTCATCTCTCTGAGGGTAAAAGACTGGTAGTTTACGTGATTAGCATCTGTAGCCTAACAGCAGATGACTAAGCAATGCAGCCTTTGTTCTATTTCAGCAGGAACTGCTTGGCTCTAACTTTCAGCCTGTTAGTTGGAAGTCACAGGAAGAAACCAGTTAGAGAAGTGATTATAGAGTTTATTACTAAGTGTAAAAAGTTTCCTATGAAAGCTATCTAAGGGGCAAAGCCGAAAGATCCTAAGTAGGGAAAGGAAAAAATTATAGTAAGGTAAAAATTCCTCTAAAGAAAAAAATTATCCTAGACGAGGAAAATGGAAAGTGTTCTCTCTTTGTCTTCGTCTTCAGTACTTATACATCTTTCAGAATACAAGATCACATGTTACAAAATTTATCACAAGTTCACACCTAAAATCAAATCATAAATTGAAAGAGAAGTTTACAACAGAGTATGTTTACATGCATATCCATTAGTAGTAATTATCTGGCTAAGCATCCATCACCAGGCTAGCTCCACAAGTTCACTAAAGGTTTAAAACTATAAGTTATGAGTGAAGTTTTGTATAGCTAAACCTAGTCAATATTTTATCTTCTGTCCTAGCATCTATAAGAAATCATTAGCCTCCTTTTAACGACCTTTGTTTAATTGTTTTACAACCTCTTGGAATGTTCTCTGAGTAGGAGAAAGTCTGGCTTCTATCTAAGTGCAATTAACTGGTGACACTTGGGAGACTCATAGAGTTCTCTTTGCAGTTTTGATTATTAGAAAGGGACCTAATAACAGCCCTATTATAAAAGAGCTTAATAATCATTGATATAATTTTAGGAATTCTTATAGGATCATCATTAAGACTTAAGAAGTCATCTATTTGTCTATATAGCATCACTACAAGACAGTACATCTTTGTGAATCTGCAGAGATCTGCTCCAAAGGAGTGTGCTATTACTTAGTGATTGTTATATATGTTTAATAATGATAGGAAAAGCATATTAATAGCAGGAATCTTTCCTAAAATTAATCCCTTACAGCCTTGGTAAGTACGATTGAACCTGCTACAGATTATATAATAATCCAAGGCAGCCACTTCAGCATGATCACCTGCTAGTTATTAGCTTGTCCTAGTATGGCTCCTGATACTCAGGATGTCTTCAGTTAGAGCCTCCTGCAGGAGATGCCTTTGTGGCACACAGCCCCAACATTTAAGTAAAGGTGGCCACAGCAGTTCCTCCTACATTTCCATCCTCTTGTTTTTAGATTTTGACATCGTAGTGAGAGCTGAGTGCCATTGCCTCCACATTGTTGACTCCACCTCTGAGGATTCCCAGTACACTGGATTGTGCATGTCTTAGGTTGTCCTTCCAAGATCTTACCCATCATAGGCTACCAGCCCTCAAAGAGATATATTGGAGGCATGTCACATAAGGAGAAGATGAGAAACTGACTATATGTTGGTCTCAGAGATTTTTGCCATCCAGGCTTTGATCATTTCCTTAGGGGGATTGCAATCAGGGATTTCAAGGGCCATCAGCTCCTGGAGGAGCGCCTTACGTTTGGGGCACTGCCTAGAAATATACTATGTGGGACACTTAAATAAAACAACTACTAGTATGACAATCCCTCCCTCAGAGCATAAGTGGCTATTGACAAAGGGTCAAACAGTCTCTTGATATTTTCCCACACTTTTCCTAGGAATCCAGCATCTAGGAAGAGCACAGATATCCTGGTTGAATTATGTTGGCTGTGTTCTCCCTTAACAGCACAGTATAGTTAAGCAATTTGTCTGACCTGGTATTTTCAAGATATCAAGCCAACTGTTGTGAGACTTCATTGGCATTATGTACCTGCTAAGGGGCTTAGCAGATTGAGTGAAATCTGGGATCATGTGCCAATAGAGACATGTCCTAACAAGGGCCAACTCTTTTGCTAGTAAGTCAACATGTTGTTTAAAAATGTGGACGGCTTGATAAAAATGTTGATTTACAACCTCTTGCACCTGTAATGCCTTGGATGACTTACAGACTACAGTCGTACTGACTGTTTGGGTCAAGGCAACTGCAGTTGTTGTTGCCCTGGCAATGCCTGCAATGATGGCTGTAGGGAGTATAGGGTCAGTTAACTTGATGTCAATTGGTGCTGGGTGAGCAGCGGCCATTAATATTGAGGGTGATCCTTGACTTTGTGACCTGTATGGTGTAGTTGGTCATGTTGCAAAATATCATCAAAAAAGGCATGATCATTCATAGTATGGACATGACCCATTGTTGCAGGGACATCAGCCAAAGTAGGTGAAAAGGTCACTGATTGCTGTCTTAATCCTGCCAACAGACATGTAATTTTTGTGGCCTGTTGACCTCCAACTCCTGTAATACAGGGACCAGACCAGAATCTCCAATGGAGGACCCTCAATGATTCAGTTTTCAGAATTTGCAACCAGTAACAGTGAACTTGGATACACACACACACACACACACACACAACACACACACACAAACAGAAAGGGGGGGATTTCTTACCTGACCTTGCTACTGAGAACATTTTTCTATAAAGCTAGGGAAAGAATTTTATCTTAAAATTTTGTGAATTTCTACCTACTTGAAATCTGTACTAACTTTGTTAGCAGCAGTAAAATAAAATATAAAACAATAAAACAAACAAAATCAAAGTATATGCTCCAGTGACAGCATACTAACTAGTTTGGTTGTGTTCAGTATTGATTTCCCTAGGAAAAGTTAATGCATTGATATTCAATTAGAGTTTACTAGCTTTCATTTAATAGAAAATTGATAATAATTACTTTTACTGCAACAGTGACAGTGACATTTCCAACATAGATGATGCTACTGGCATAAGTGTGTTTTATATTCAAGGGAGACAATTCGCTAATCTCACGGTTTTTTACTTGAGAAGGATAGATATTGCTGGGGATTCTGGTCTTTCCATTCCATCCTTTTCCTTTTCAAAAATCTTTTCTTATACCCTCTGCCACAGTAGTATATGTGCATATATGTTTATGCATGTTAGTATACTATGGAAGTAAGATATAAACCTTCTGTATCTTCTTCTGTTGTTCTCCATCTTACTTTTGGTCTTTGCTATAATAATGTTCCTTACTTCACCAATCAGAAGCAATAGAAATGTTGGATGCTTACCTGTCTTTGTTTCCCCTTCAATGAGCTGTAGTTGTGGTTTTGTGTGCTTTGTAGCCTGTTATATGGAAAGCAACAGACAATCAAAGGTTCCAGGAGCACTAACAGCTGCAAGTCACAGAACAGGAGAGTAACATGGAAGCTTGCCTGAGTGTTTCTGTTCTACTTTTCTTTAAGACTGGAATCAAGATTACATGTAAACTATTGGTAATTTAAGTTTCATTTTGTGTCATTTTTGTGTACAACTGTCTAATTTGAAAAAATGTAGGTTATGAAAAAAAAAGACTTAGGCACTGTTAAAAATATAAAAAGAAATGGTTTCTAACAACCATTTTCTGGTGCATCCTTTTCAGGCGAACTGTGAAACTATCATCTTATAACTAAAGGTAATAAAAAGGATAAATAACTTATTGTAGGTGCAAGGACAGAAGATAAAATAGTCACTGTATTTATCTATATGAAATTTTAATACTAATGAGACATTAGACAGATGATTTATTTCTTGACAAACCATGCTAACTTAAATATAAGAACTATTGATTTAAATTCTCAATGAAACTTTGGAGCTAGTAACATATAAAAAATGCTTAGTTAGGTGACTAGTCGCAATGTAAACACATGTAAACGACACTGTTCTTGCTTCTTATTAAATTTATGACTTGAATATTCATTTGAATTTATGAATTTTGGGAAAAATTTCCATATATATATATATATATATATATATACATATATCCTAAAAGACACAAGAACTGGAATTGATAATAATAAGAATATAGAACAGACAGAGCAGAACATAAACAGCAAAGTAGAAGGAGCTACAGAGAGAGCAGGTAGGCTTCTTTTTACCATGGGGAAAATTTTTTCTTAACAGCAAGGCAATAAAACCTATACTGAATTTTCTCCTGCTATATAGCATATTCTAATTCCCAACGAATTGTAAAGTAAGTTCATAAAGTAAGTAAAAGTTAAATTTTACAGCATTTATCAAGTACAAAGTATTATAAAGTAAATAATAAGAAAGATAAAGAATTAAGTTTCCCCAGTGTTAATGTACCACAGTACAGTAATAAAGAATTAAGTTTTTAATAGGGCTATTTGATTCTCTGAGTCAATCTTCTTGAGTTTTTGTATATATTTTATATTAACCCTCTATCAGATGTAGGGTTGGTAAAAATCTTTTCCCAATTTATTGTTTGCTGTTTTGTCCTATTGACAGTGTCCTTTGCCTTAGAGAAGCTTTACCATTTTATGACGTCCCATTTGTCAATTCTTAATCTTAGAGCATAAGCCGTTGGTATTTTGTTCAGGAAAATTTCTCCTGTGGACCTGTGTTTGAGGCTCTTCCCCACTTTCTCTTATATTAGTTTAAATGTATCTGGTTTTATGTGGAGGTCCTTGGTTCACTTGGACTTCAGCTTTGTACAGTGAGATAAGAATGGATCAATTTACATTCTTCTACATGCTGACCACCAGGTGAACCACCACCATTTGTTGAAAATGCAGTCTTTTTTTTTTTTTTAACTGGACAGTTCTAGCTCCTTTGTAAATGATCAAGTGACCATAGGTGTGTGGGTTCATTTCTGGGCCTTCAATTCTATTCCACAGATCTTCCTGTCTGTCTCTGTATCAGTGTCATGAGGTTTATATCACTATTCCTTTATAGTACAGCTTGAAGTCAGGGATGGTAATTTCACAGAAGTTATTTTAATGTTGAGAATAGTTCTTGCTATCCTGGTTTTTTTGTTATTCCAAATTAATTTGAAAATTGCTCTTTCTATCTCTATGAAGAATTCATTTGGAATTTTGATGGGGATTGCATTGAATCTATAGATTGCTTTTGGCAAGATAACCACTTTACTATATAATCCTACCAATCCATGAGCATGGGAGATCTTTCCATCTTCTGAGATCTTCATTGATTTCTTTCTTCAGAGACTTGAAGTTCTTGTCCTACAGATATTTCACTTGCTTGGTTAGATTCACACTAAGGTATTTTATATTATTTGTGACTATTGTGAAGGGTGTCATTTCCCTAATTTCTTTCTCAGCCTGTTTATTCTTAGAGTAGAGGAAGGCTACTGATTTGTTTGAATTGATTTTATGTCCAGCCAGTTTGCTGAAGTTGTTTATCAGGTTTAGGATTTCACTGGTGTATTTTGTGTGTGTGGGGGGGTCACTTAAGTATACAATCATATCATCTGCAAATAGTGATATTTTGACATTTTCCTTTCCAATTTGTATCCCTTTGACTTTCTTTTGTCATCTAATTGCTCTGGCTAGAATTTCCATTACTATATTGAGTAGGTAGGGAGAGAGTGGACAGCCTTGTCTAGTCCCTGATTTTAGTGGGATTGCTTCAAGTTTCTCTCCGTTTAGTTTGATGTTGGCTACTGGTTTACTGTGTATTCCTTTTACTATGTTTAGGTATAGGCCTTGAATTCTTGATCTTTCCAAGACTTTTTACCATGAAGGGATGTTGTACAGTAAAAAAGAATTAAATTAAACTTTTAGCAAAGATCAATGAGTTAAAAGGTCAAAGATCATCAGTCTTTTTGCCTACATCCAGTGGCGTGTCCGACTTCAATCTATTCCAAGCCAAGCAGCCTCCCAGGCTCTAACTGGCACCAGAACAGGGGCTCTGAGGAAAATAAGTTGATATGGATAGGACTCCCATCTGGGTCTTCCAAACTCTTTGGACAGGAAGTACATGCTTAAAATGGGTGGATAATCAGAGTTTAGATCACCTATTATTATTAGAATAGACTGTAAAGAGAATGTGTGTGTGTTTGTGTGTGTGATCTTCTGGGTAAAACCTGACCTCAAGGGAGAAATCTTATTTGAAATAGGAAACGACAAAAAAATCACAACCCTAAATGACCTCCTCTGCAGATTTTAACATAAGATACTCCACAGTAATACTTCCTAAGAAGTTTTATAAGAAACAAAATAGGACTAGGAAAAGTAGGTGAGGGACTACTGGCAAATAATGATGATAATTCAACAGCCTCAGATAAGCAACCCTTTTAAAAAATGAACTATCCAACAGCTGTAAAATCAACCCCAGGAAGTGCAGGTGTGAGCCTCAGTTTAGCCTTTACAAAAATATTTACTCCTGACTACCCTGTTGTTTGTTTTCCTATTGGAGCTTAAGGCCATCTTTCATAATGGGACTATTAAATTTATACCACACCAGAGTTCCACCTGTATTCAGGAAATAAATGTAGTTCATGGGGTAATTGATTTAGATTTTACCAGAGATGTTCAGATTACTATACAGACCCCTACCAGTTAAGTTTCAGATTTAGAACAGAATATTACCCATTTCTCTTACTCCAAGCTCCAAGGGAAGTTGCAGGGTTTGTCTCAAAACAGCTAAATTACCTCCCAACGGAAAGGCCTCATTTAGCCTGTTTTAGAAGTAAATCAGCCCAATTGGTCCCATACCACTAATGACTACTTATTACTACTTATTACTCCCCTTCAAACAGGCTACCTTAGCTATTAAAAATCATAAAGAAAATTTTTCATCATAAAAAGAAACTCTATATGTTAAATGGAGCTAATAAAAATAATTATTGTCTTTTAAGCACTAAAGACAAGCCTCCTTTTAAAAACTGCTTCAATACTTTATAGCTAATTCATAATTCTAGCTGGAATTTCAGAGTTATAAGTCTTGCCTCAATTTCAAAACTGCTTTTCCTTTATGGGATACGTACAAGTTCATTCTATGCTTCCTGGTTCTGTGACTGAAGGTAAGAATAAATTTAATTCCTTAATTTAAAAAAAAATGCATTTTTTCTATGGAGGCAACTTAACATAATCTTGCATTGCAAATCACTACTGCACCCAGGGAAACTGGTTCTGTATTTCTGCACAGTTGCCAGCTCATCTTGGAAATTAACCCTTGATGAGCCTGTGTCCTTATGATTTAAGGCAGATAAATGTTCCACAAGTCCTGTATTTTGGAAAGTTATCCTTTATTCCTGTATGTATGAACATTTATTTCTCATTGCTCTTTATATTTTTGACTAACCTGAGAAGTCTTTCAAAAATATGATACAGCCTTTGTTTTATTATTTATAATCTTGGATATGCAAAATGATTTATCCCTTGTTTAATCGGAAGTTTAAACAATGTCCTTTTTTTCAACGTCAAAAGCTTCTCAAAACTGGTGTTTGACTTTTAATTTCTCATAGTCCACTGACCCACAGCCAGAGAATATGTATAGAGTGAGAGACCTTGCAACATTGAGCCGTATATGTCTCTATCAAATACCCTTGAGGGCTCAGGGAAACCTGGAGACTAGTAAGAGGAAAGGTATTAGAGCCGGAGGTAATAGAGGACATGTAATAAAAAGGCCCTGTAAATCAACAGGATAAACACATATGAACTGACAAAGACTAAGTCAACATGCTGTATATTTTAAGTTCTCTCTACTTCCTGTATCTGTATAGACATGTCTTTTTAATTCTTTTACTTTTACTGCAAAATAGAACCTCCAAAAATATCATTGAGTTTGTTTTCTGTTTGCTATCTACTGCTGGGCATGTAACTAACCCTTAGGAGCCTTCATTGACAGGTCAAGAATTAGTCTGAGAAACTTCCATGTGGAATCTTCTTCCGAAGATGTAGAGATAGGGACAGCTGCCAAATCATTAATCACATAATCAAACTCTCTCCTTTCTTTGGCATACATCTTCAGTACTGGGATTCAGTCTTCTGTAAGCATCTGATAGCAATCTCCTTTAAGATTGTCTAAGACATCTCCACATGTTCTCCACATATATTTCTTACATCCATCAATTACCATTTGGTCAATCTCTACCACAGTGACCATCTTTGGTTTCAGTTTGACAATTTCACACAATATGCTTCCATCTCTGCCTCCCAGAATCAGTACATCTTTGTCAGTGTAGTCTTATTTACCATTGTCCATGATGGCCTGGGTATATGCCAAGTCACTCTCTGCCAAATTAACATCCCCACTGAGGTTGAGAATACTTACAAACTGCTTTGAATGTAGAATTTTAATGTTCTGATAGGGTGAACCTTCATCACACACCATAACACCTATGTCATATTCAACCAGGTACCCATCAGCTGTAGGCCAGTATCTGTCAATATCCCATCCTCCAACTATAGGTGGTAATTGCTTCACCCACCAAGTACTGTCTTGACTCAATTCTTTCATTTTTTTTCTTCTATTTCGTTCAACAGGCTGTCAGTTTCTTGTTTGCCTTGCACATAACTGTCTTAACTCTGAAGGTCCAGCAACACCAATCCATGTGGATAAATTCTCAAATTGGCAAAGCTGCCATTCTTATTTGTGTAAGTTGCTAAATATCCATGGTCCTGCCAGGTGTTCATGGACTCTGTCATTCCCTGCTCCTGAAAAATGGACTGAAGGCCTTTAAGAATGGCCTTGGCATCAGCTTTGGTGCCAAGCGTGAAGTCAAACATGCTGTGCCTTGCTGCTCCCATAGTGTGGCGAGGCACTGTGCCATGCCTGGAGAGGCGACCATGGGAGACTGTGGGACCACATGGCACAGAAAGTATAAATTCTTTATAGTACACCTGAGAGCCCACACTGGACTACCAGGTCCCCTTTCTGAGGGAAACTCCAAAACAGATATAGCCACTAGTGTAGCTGCAGTGACTTTATCAGAGCCACCATCTAACTTGAATCAGGCCATAAATGCTCATGACTTACATCATGTTAATTCTCAAACTTTAAAGATCATGTTTAAAATCACCGGAGAACAAGCTAGGCAAATTGTCAAACAATGTCGATCATGTGTTACACTTTTACCAGTTTCTCATTTGAGTGTAAATCCAAAGAGACTGATACCAAAAAGTCTCTGGCAAATGGATGTTACTCATTATAATGAATTTGGAAATCAAAAATATATACATGTATGTGTAAATACATACAATAGTTTAATTTATGTGACGTTACAAACTGAAGAAGCAAGTAAACATGTAATCATTCATATGCTTGCTACAATTGCTGTATTGGGAGTGCTTAAACAGATGATGACTGATAATGGCCAGGTTATGCAAGCTTCAGTTTCCACCAATTCTGTTAAAAATTGGGAATACTACATAAAACAGGTATTCCATATAATTCACAGTGCCAAGGTATGGTAAAAAGGGCACACCAAACCATTAAACATCAATTTGAAAAAATTAAAAAAGGGAAATTGCACCCTACCAAGGGATCACCCAGAAATATCCTTCATCACACACTCTTTATTTTAAGATTTTAAACTTTGGATTCTGAAGGAAAATCTGCTGCAGATAGATTTTGACATCCTGATACCAAACAGAATTTTTCAGCAGTCCTCTGGAAAAGCTCATTATCTGGAATCTGGAAAGGGCCAAACACAGTGCTTATCTGGGGAAGAGGTTCTGTCTGCATATATTCCCAAACAGCAGATGCCACACACTGGTTGCCAGAGAGACTGATAAAACAAATAGATAAAGGTAACAAATATAGGGAGGAGAAGCCCTCTGAGAACTTATTTCTCTTTACAGGAAACATGAAGATTATCTGCTTCTTGATGCTGTTACTGTCCTTCATAATTGCTTTCAAATTGGAACAGATCCACCAGCATATGACATAGAACCTGACTTGGGAAGTCTTCAGTGCTGAAGGAGACATCATCACCAGCAACTCCAAGGTGATGTCATTGGACTCTTGATTCCTCAACTTATGATTTAGTGGGGTACATTGCTTAGATCCAGGAGAGAACTCATTACCACAGTTATTATAGCTGTTCTTTTAGGTTTGGAATTGACTAGGCAGGTATGGGGATTTCTTGGCTTGTTTTGCAAGATCAAAGCAATAATCAGCTCCATACTTTTATAGATTTAAATCTAGAAAGAATGGAATCCACTATATCACATTTGTAAAATTCATTATCCTCCTTATGAATTAGTGCTACAAAATAGAAGAGGCTTAGACCTTTTACTCCTCCACCAGGGGTGGGGTTTATTGTGTGCTGCCCTTAAAGAAGAGTGCTGCTTTTATACTGACCATTCAGGCATTCTTAAAGATTCTATGAAAAAGGTCAAAGAGGGCCTAGAAAACTGCAAATGCCAGCATTACCAGAAACAGGGTTAGTTCAAATCTTGGTTTAGTACCTTACCATGGTTCACCACTTTACTCCCATCCATCTTGGGACCCCTATTAGGGCTACTTATTCTCTTTTTTCTTCGGCTCATGCTGTTCAACAAACTGATGGCTTTTGTATGACATCAGATAGACGCTATTCAAATGAAATCCATACAAGTCCATTATTACAGACTGGAAGTAGAGGACTCTAAAACCTCTGTCATCAAGGCCAATGAGGATTAGCCCCTAACTTATGTTTTAAACTGGATGGGTAAGTTGCCTCAAGACCCCTTCCCCAATTGAGAGGCCTCACCAACCTAAGACAGGAGCTCAACCAAATGGCTGTTGAGTGTCCAGAGATGGGAAAGGGAGGCTAGGGTCTGTTCCAACCTAAGACAGGCATGGTTCCCATAAGTTTTCCCAGCCTTCTCTTTTGAAAAAAATTAAAAAGGGGGACCTGTTGGGAGCCAGCTCCTAGCAGAAATAGGCTATCATCTTTGTAGCCATCTTGGGCTATATATTTGCAGGTTGATACTTTTTCATCCTGACAAGAGACTTGTTTTTCTAGCATGATATTTTTGCAAGCAGCCTAAAACAGCTAAGCACACTCTCATCAAACCTTGTTTTTCTCAGACATATCCTAGACTTGCTGTTTAGTGCTCCCAGTTATAAGGCACTCATGGTTAAGTGTCTCCAGCTGCACTCCCCTGCTTGTGGTTATATACCCATAATTGCCTTTCAATAAACAAGACTTGATCAGATAACTGTCTTGTCTGCATTCTTAGCTTCTCTTGCCCCTCCATCCCTAGTCTATCTCTTGCAGACCCCATTGACTGACCCACAGACTGCATTAATATAGGGTTGTATGTGTTTACATGTGTATATTATTTGCATATATGTGTGTGCTTTAGTATCTGTGAATATGTTTATGATATATGTGTGTTTGCTTATGTGAATGTGTATATAATTGTGTATAAGTGTATATGTATGTTTGTTTATGCATATGTGTTTCTTGTTTGTGTATGTGTGTGTGTTTGTGAGTGTTTGTATATGTAAATATTTGTGTGTATGTGTGTTTTTTGTGTATATGTGTGTGTATGATTTTTGTATGTATGTTTGCTTGTGTATATGTATGTGTAAATATGTATTTGTGTAAGTGTGCTGGTTTGTGTGAATTTGTATGTGCTTTGTGTCCTTATATTTGAATATGGATGTATGTCTATAAATGTCTATGCATGTGAATGAAGATATTTGTATATATGTGTGTGTGTTTGCATATATATGTGTAAAGTAAGAATTAAGAATAGATTATGGATGTCTTAGTTAGGTTTTCTAGTGCTAAGGTGAGACACTATTACCAAAAGAAACTTTTGGAGAAGACAGTTTTTTGCTTATACTTCCACATTGTAGTCTATCACTGAAGAAGTCAGAAAAGAAATCAAACAGGACAGAAATCTGGAGGGTGGAATTGATGCAGAGGCCATGGAGTGGTGTTGCTTCCTTTGTTGATCAGACTGTTCTCTTATAGAACCCAGAACTACCAGCCCAGGGATGGTACCATGTATGATAAAGTGAGACCTCCACCATCAATTGCCAACTAAGAAAATAAGCCAATACCCCAATATTATGGCGGCATTTTGTCAGTAGAGGTTCCCTTTTCCCAGATGATTATAGCTTGGCTCAAGTTGACATAAAATTAATGAGCTCAATGGATTGGAGCAGGGGAGAAATATCAGGAACCATAATAGGACAAGCTAATAACTAGCAAGAGATCTTCCTGAGATGATCTGCTTCAGATTATAATATAATCTGCTACAGATTTACTCTATTGAACAAGGCTCAGGAGAATTAATTTTAGGAAAGATTCCTGCTATTAATATGCTTTTCCTGTTGTTATTAAACATACATAGCAATCAGTAGGTATTAGCCCACCCCTTTTGAGCAGATCTCTGCAGATCTACGAAGATGTGCTATTTTTGTAGTGATGCTATATAGACAAATAGATGACATCTTAAGTTGTCTATAAAGTTGTTTTAAGTTGTCTATAAGACGATCCTATAAAAATTTCTAAAATTATACCAGTTATTATTAAGCTCTTTTATAGTGGGACTACTATTAGGTCCTTTTCTGATAATCAAAACTGCAACAAGAAATTCATCTATCTCCAATGTGTCACCAGTTAATTGCCTCTTACATAGTAACCAGACTTTCTCCTACTCAGAGTACATTCCAAGAGGTTGTAAAACAATTATCCAAAGGTCACAAAAAGGGAACTAATGATTATTATAGGTGATAGAACAGAAGATAAATTATTGACTAGGTTTATCTATACAAATGTCACTAATAATTTAGTTACGGTTTTCAACCTTGGAGCTAGACAAGTGATGGATGTTTAGCCAGATAATTACTCCTAATGGATATACATGTAAACGTTCTCTGTTGCAAACTTCTATTTCAATTTATGATTTGATTTTGTGTGTGTGTGAAATTGTGATGACCTTTTTAACATGCGGTCATGTATTCTGATAGTTGTTTAAGTTCTGAGGACAAAGAATAGAGTCAGAAATGAGCTGAGAAAACTGAGTTGAGGAGAAGTTTTTTAGACTGAACACATTTTAGACAGAACTGAACTCAAGAGGAACTTAGAAGTATAGGCATAACTTTGAGAGAAAAGGCATTGAGACTAAGAACACTATTGTGACTTCAAAGCAGGAGAAGAGAGCAAGATTAGAAGAATGTAGAAACTATAGGTAACATAAAAAGCTAAGAGAGCAATGTGTAGAATGCAGAGGGGAAGGGGAAAAAAGAAGCTCCAGACAGCAGAAGGAGCAGGCGGGTTTCTCCTTACTGTGAGACAGAACAGGTCCTTTGTTAGTAACAAGGCAGGCTTAGTCTTATTAAAAGAAACAAAGCTTTTTTCTTATAAATTTGGGCTTAATTCATTTAGCATTAAAAAGATAGAAACGTTTACTTTTTCTATGCAAAAAAAGATTGGAGCACACTTTTCATCCAGAGTGAGTGAGTGTTTTCTATACTGGTGCTTGATCCTTCGCTCCATATGCATGTATAAGTATGGTATATGTGTGTAAGTATGCAAATGTGAGAAAGTATGCAAGCTGAGCCCAACTGGTCTGAATGGAAATGAATAAATGCACATGTGTGAATCTGTTATGTGAGTTCATGCATATTTGCTTACATAATTTTTTTCCTTTTTCTAGCATTATTCTCTTATCCTGGTATTTCTCCAAACTTCCCACTATTCTGACAAACAAGAGGCATCTGGACAAAAGGGGAAAAGCTCTAGCAATTAATCCTTTTTTCTAAATCTCATACTGTTTTAGGATAAGCTGCTAAGAGCCAAAGACCACAGTTTCTTGCTTCAGAGGAACATAGAAGGCTGGTCAGGTACAGTAGCATAGTAACTTAGACTTAGATAAGTAAACCTTTTATTAAGATACAGCACCTCTAAATATCTCTTAAGACAATGTCTTACCTATGCCATTGCTCTTCCCCCTCTTCTGACTCAAGGAGACTCACAAGAAAGAAGACTCCTGCTGAGCTGGCTCCCCTCAGGGAAATTTGGTAGATTTGGAGGAATTGGAAAGAGGAAGGAAAAATGTAGATCCAGTGCTCATGTTTGGAATTCTCAAAAGAATTTTTTAAAAACGCAGTATAAAAACTTACACTCCATTAAGTCAGTAAAATTTAAAGATATGAGTTAATTTGTAGACACATCTGAACCACCAATGTTAAATAAAAAGGAAATCAACTACTTAAACAAACCTAAACCAAATAAGGAGTTTGAAAAGCCTTCTGACTAGAAAAGGCTCAGAACCAAAGGGGTTCACAGCAACATTATTCAAGCCCTTCAATGCTGTAAGACTTATACTTTTCAAATTACCAAAATAACAGAAACAGAACTTCCAAACTCCTACAAATCAAGTATTAGTAAAGCCAGGTAAAGACATAACAACAAAAGAAAACAACAAGCTAGTATATCTAATAAACATGAACACAAAAATTCTCAATAAGATATTCACAAACAGTACACACACATATATCAAAAAAACACCTACCCTGCCCAAGTAGGCTTTTCCCCAGGGATTTAGTGATGTTTCAGCATACATAAATCAATTAATGTAATAAAATATATAAGTTTTCTAAAACAAATTCGTATCATCATCTCAAGGGGTGGCAAAAATGCTTGTAATAAATCCAGCATCACTGGCTGCAGCAGAAGAATTTTAGAAAAGATAGTTTAGAAAGGAATGTTCATCAACATAACAAGGAGAATATATGAGAAACCAAGCCAATGTTATCACAAACAAAGCTTGTAAAAGTTCAACATCAGGAATAAGACAGGCTGCTCCCTACCCTTATTTACTTGGAATCTATGTTCGATTCTATAACTATAGATATAAGAAAAGGGAAGAAAATTAAAGGGATATAAATAGAAGAAAAAGTCAAAGTATTTCTATTTTGCATGATGTTATATTATTGAGACTAAAAACTTTCATCAGAAACATGTCTATAAATATCCAATACTTTCACTAAACTGGAATGATTTAAAAAAAAATCAATTCAACAAGCATTAGCCTTTCTTTCAGTAAATCACAAATACACTGAGAGGAGAAATTTCTACTGAAATTTTCTAAAACCCGTGAATTTTTAAGTTATATTTCAAATACTTATTTTGATACTTACAAATAAGAATAGCTCCCTCTTCATCGGGAACTCCTTTTTTAAAAGGTAGACACAATTTTAGAAATCCAAATCTGGTCTAAAATGCAGAAAAAAAGGAGTCATTTGTAAATTGTTTAAAACACTAAGGATCTGGGAAATCACAGAATAGAAGACAGCAAGATTTAAAGAATAAGAACAACAGGATGTCTTCTGTGAGACAGTGTCTTTGTTTTATAACAAGACACTACAACCATGAATACTCAACAATAACTTTGAACAAGATTGACATAATGACAGTAATTAGTCAATATGGCGACATGAACAAGAAATTTCACATATTGTCACCCACTAGATGAAAAAACGATGGGTGGTAAATGTATGATGAGAGAGGAGAATCAGCGTCTTCCAGGAATAAGCTCAATTCTTCAACCTTAATGCATTTGCATACAAACAAAGCTAAATGGAAAAACAAATTATAAGCAGTTATAGTGACCTTGCTGGACATGTAGCACAGTTCCCATACTTAGAACATAGTTATGTAGAGATGCACAAGGCTGACTCTTCTCATCCAAGTATCTTATGTCTGTATGATCTATTGATTTAGATCTATCAATTATCTATCATCTAACTATATATTATCAGTCATCAATCATGTGGCATCATCTATCAATGTATAACACATATAAACATATTTCTGTTACACTAGAAATCACAAGTGGTTTTTTAGATGTGTTGGAAACTTAACTAATTTTAAAATGGCAAAAAGGAAGTTTCAATACATTTTCTTAAATTTCTGGTAAATTTGAATGTTGTAATTGAGAATCCAATCTAGTTTTATTTAAAAAGTATATAGACTTTGAATATTCATAGATAAAGGTTATAAGAATAATGATCTAAATTAAGGGATGCATAGGGAGGATTTATGTTTGCGAAACTGTTTTCAATTACTTGCATTTATGGAGACAATAAAACTTCTACCTAGTAAAATATGGAGTACCGCAATTTATAGATTATAATGTAATGTTTGTTAATATAAAAGTTATGGGGACATTCATTCTCCTGAGGATCTGTCATTTGTTTTATGAAAGAATTATCTAGGAAATGTTCTTTGTGTTGCTGTCTTTGTTCCCTATCAACTGCTGTCCAGGTAGAACTTCCTCTATTTGCTTTTCAGAGAGGAAGGTGCAGAGTAGAGCTTTGAAAAAGCTATCCTGAGTAATTGCTACTCTTCCACTGGATATAAGCTCTGTCACTTTCCTAAGAGACCTTGCAGTTCCAGCAGCAGCACCTGCTCCACACCCTTTCCAGGGTATTTTGCATTTCTCTGTTTTCTTTCTTTTGTATGAAAGGGACCATTCCACGAGGACCATGTGTCTCTGAATTTATGGTATGCTTAAACGTCTCTTCCTAACAATTCTCTTCTTAGCAATATTAAATTTTCAATAACTGGGCTAGTTTACTTTCTCAGTAAGTCTGTTCCTAAACATTGGGAAATACTAAGAAATACCTTTTTTTTTTTTTTTAAAATAGAGGATTACTTTGTCTATCTTTGACATGACACTCTATGTCTTTCTCAACAATTTCTATAGATTTCTCATGTTGTTGTTTTATGACAGAGTCTTGCCATGTAATCCAGATTGTTTTCACACATGTTATTTCCCTTGTATTAGCTTCTTATTTGCATAGAAATGTTTACCAGTAGTACCATGGAAGTCTATTAAAGTTTTGATAGGTGTTTCTCTTCTGTCTTGGATCTATTTATGTCATTGCTTCTTTGACTATTCCTTAGCTATTAAATAATGCTATCATGCAATGTTTCATTTTCCAGCTCACCTAGGTATTGAACCACCTCATCTGCCTTGCTGCCTACGATGATGGCAAAAGAGAAGATATTGAAGCCAAATGAAGAGAATTGGATACTATCTGAAACTCCTCTGAACTAATGGGGCAACAGGTTATTCTACAAAGGGAGACACAAAAAGTGAGGAGAAATCATGTGGTGTAAATTAGTTTAAATTAACATATTGTCTGCTCTTGAGCACAAGAAGAATATTTGTTTTTTAAATTTGTTTTCATGCATGTATAAAATATACACATTTGCAGAATGTTTAATGAATCAATTATACAGAAAAGCAAACTTACACAAGTTTGAAATTGCTATCACAGTACTAAGCATGAGTCAGATGGATAGAAAATTATTGTTATTAGGCAACTTGAATTACAGAAGCAAGAAATGAAGGGATTATAGATCTAATTTTATGTTTATGCTTTAGTATATACCTGTGTGTTCATGTAGAAGAGTAAATATGTGACTTTGTTGAAGAAAAACAATAAGTATTCTTAGTAACAGGCATTTATTGGTTAAATTTTGATAGTTTAAGGAAAGAACATTGAAAATCAGATTAGAATTTTTATTTATACATTTAATGACATGCTTATTCTATTTGATAGCTTGATTTTATAGTCTGTTATAGCAATTATAGTTTTAAAAAGTAGCTTTCCTGGAAATTAAATAGCTGTATTTTAATAAGTAGACATATAAAACCCTGAAAATTAGAATATCTTTGTTTTGATGATACATATGAAAATTCAATGTTTCCTTTAGAATCAACTATGTAGAACTTCTGGTTGCTGTATGCAAGGTACTTATTAGTTAGATCCTAGAAGAAATTAATCTGGACTGTCTTGGACAACATATGGGTTATTTTGTGTGTGAAGAAACCTAGAAGCCAAGCCATTAGTAAAGTTTGATGATTGATTGACATTATTGATGAAAGTTCATAATTATGTTTTGAAATTCAAGAATCACATATACATAACCTGTTAGAAGATTACATTAAGAACTTGGAGCGTCTCCTGGTGACAATGAAGGCTACTGTGAAGTACACATTATTAACAATTTTAGGTGTGGAAATGATTATAGGGTGTTTAGGAAATGGATTCATAGCTGTGGTGAACATCATGGAATGGGCCAAGAGAAGAAAGTTCTCCCTAGTGGATTGGATACTAACTGCTCTGGCCATCTCCAGACTTGCTTTTGTGTGGTCACTACTCATAATTTTATTGATATCTGAGTTTTACCCAACATTGATGATAACAAGAAAAATGTTGATAATAATTAATAATTCCTGGACAGTGACCAATCATTTCAGCATCTGGCTTTCTACATGTCTCAGCATCTTTTATTTTCTCAAGATAGCTAATTTTTCAAATTCTATTTTTCTTTCCCTAAGGTGGAGGGTAAAAACTGTGGTTTCAGTAACTCTAATGGTGTCTCTTCTCCTCTTGTTTGTAAATGTTATAGTCATAAACACATGTATTGTTATCTCGGTTGATGAATATAAAGTGAATATGTCCCACAGTTCTCATTCAAATAACAGTCTACAAATTTTTAGGATTTTTTTATTTCCCAACACTATGTTCACGTTAATACCCTTCATTGTGACTCTGACAGTTTTTCTCCTGCTCATCTTCTCCCTGTGGAGCCATCTGAAGAAAATGCAACACAATGAGAAAGACTCCAGAGACCCGAGCACCACAGCCCACATTAAGGCCCTGCAGATGGTGGTCATCTTTCTCTTACTATACACTGTTTTCTTTCTGGCACTTGTCATGCAGTCTTGGAATGCTATGATTCAGTGGAAAACTGTGTTCACTTTTGTTTTTGAGGCTGTAGCACTTGCTTTTCCTTCAGGTCATTCATGTGTCTTAATTATGGGAAATTCTAAGCTTAGGCAGGCTTTTCTGTCCATAGTGTGGTGGCTGAGGTCCAGTTTTAATGCTGCAGAACTCCCAGGTCCTTAGAGAAATTAGTGTATTGACTTCCATAGTGTACAGGGTGACTTGTTCTTAAATGAGACTGTATGTTTGCATTTGAACTTTCAGTTTATTGTTTAGTTGTAGCTTTGAGAATCTTACAAAATTCTTCATGAATCAAATACCGCCCTAAATATTAGATAGATGTTGTTGTACATGGAATGATGTCAATCTGAACTGTACAACTAGAAAAAGTTGTGTTATTAATATGATGTAATTTTCTACTGTAAAATAGGCTTTTTGAAGGTTTTGATATCAGTAATGAATCCTATGGAATATCTTTGTAAATATGTGTATGAAGCTTAGAAAGGATACAAACAATGAACTGTATCTAAATAATTATATTTACATAGTTTAGAACATGTTGAGAAATGATATAGAGTTAGACATCAAATATCCTTTTTATTGCTTCATATATATTAACAATTCAGAAACTTTTAATGAAAAATTAGAGTTTACTCAAATTTTTCTGTCCATGTTAACTATTTTGCAAATTAAGCCATTATCAGACTTGTTATTGGAAAACATGTTCACCTTTTTTCTATGAAGTATTAACATATATAATACAATTCATTTTAGTTGTTTTGCCCACAAATGCAAAATCTTACTGATTTTAATTCTGCTTATCTAAGGTATTAAAAATAGTTTGCATATGTCATAATTACTATAATTTAAGAGAAAAATGTTTTATTATAGCATGTCAGAATTCAAAACTCATTAAAAACAAAATTTTTCACAGTTTTGAATGCTTTGATTTTTCCATTGGGATGTCATTAGGTTTCAAATTTTAGTAGCTGACATGTAAACATGATTAATTCAAATTAGACTGAGTTTTCATAAGGCAAGGTTATACAAAACAATGGAAAAGAAGAAACTTTTATTTGCATTTGAGCAAATGAGAATTTAGCTTTAAATTTAATTTCAGCAACTGAAGGTTGTAGCTTATAGTAAGATTATGTGTTAGTGTTACTTATAGTATATAAATAAAGCTGATATTGAGTTAATGTTTAATTCATATTGTCTTGGTTAATGTTGCTTTCCTCCATAACATTGCCAACAAAGTGCAAAATAATCAAGAACCTCACTGCCCATACAGAAATCATCTACTGGTAACATTTTTGCTAAGAGATTATAAATCTTGAATTTTATCTTGACTCACCTTATAATCAAACATTCTATTTTCCATCTAAATTGCAGACTTTAGTTTAGGAAATTTTTCCAGTGTCTCCATGTAATCTGTAATCTGTCTTACCTTTTCAGAAATTGTGTACCATGTGACAATGATTTTTTTTATTCTCTTCTCATATATTATTACTTCCTTACCCAATTTCCCCTACTCTACTTACTCCAGTATTCTCCCTCAACCTCCTGTTTCCACCAGATTCACACTAACTCTAGTTTCCTTCAGAAAAGACCAGCTCTCCCAGGAATGTCAACCCAATGTAACATAACAACTTATAATAAGACTAGGCATATAACATCACATTAAGGCTGGACAAGGCAACCCAGTGGGAAGAAAACTGTCTCACAAGCAGGCACAAGAGTCAGATAGTTTTTCTCCCATGATTCTTATTGTCTTTACTGTCTCCTGTTTTGCCTTGCTTTTGAGAATGTTAATATGCTGGTATTTAACTATATTTCATCCAGGTTAATATAATGATGAGTGAAAAGAAATGTTCTTACTGCCTATGTAGAAAATAATTTTACAAAACCTGGTATGATATTAACCTTATTGATAGTCAAATTCTTTATTCTCATGCTTTTTCACCTAAAGAGGTAATATAAATGACTTCCTTGTTGATAAGAATGGGGAATTTATATTTTTCTTCATTGTTTTGTTATTGTTGTGTGTGGTATATATGTTTGAGTACATGCCTGTGCTTGCATCAGTTGCAGACATTGGGTGTCTTCTTATATGGATTTTCACACTATTTTGGTAGAGTTTGTTTCCTGAAACTCAAATGCATGGACTTCCTAAGATGGCAGGCTGAAAAGTTCAGGAGTTGATTGTCTCTGCAAAAGCAGAGATGTACTGGTGTACTATTTTACTTGCCATTAACATAGGTATGGAAGATACAAACTAAATCCCTTATTCTTGAAGAGCAAGCATTTGGGCATTGGTCCATCTTCCAATTCTAACTTTGGTCCTTTCTAATATTTTCATGCTAAACATGTATAAACCAATAAAGGTGACTTAATATGGGAGAACTATGACATGGAAGAGCTAAATGAAGGGCACTATAAACCTGCCAAATATAACGTCCTTGTTTCCTGCTCTACTTTTCACTGTTAACTTTTTCCAAGTATAAATAGCTACTAAGGTGAGACACCCCAGCAAATGTCTCCTGCTGTCAGCACTATGGTTCACAGAAGTCCTTGTAAATTGTAATCTCTCTCCTCTAGCTGTTTGTCAGATGGTCAATAGTGAAATCATTTCAGGTCAGAACTGTGATTTTCCCAAATGATATGGTCTACTACTGTTATCAGAATATTGTTACTTTCCATTTTAAGCTGTTTATTGTTAAATTTTAGAAAAGAAGCTGAGACATCTATGATTGTTTTCTCAATGTTTGGCAAGACTCTCATTGGAAATGGAAAGTTTCAAGAGAGCTCATAGACCAATATCAAGATCATCACGACATGGCATGCTCCCTCCATGCTGTCCCAGATACCAAATCTGATCCAGGCTGGAGAGATGGCTCAGCATTTAAGGAGTTAAGGCTTCTTTTCAAGAGGACTCGTATGAATTACTAGCACCTAGATCGTGGCTTACAACCATCTCTAACTCCAGTTTGAGGGCATCTGAAGCCTTTTCATAACCTATGTGCATATTGTTAGGATGTAGTGCATGAGTGTCTATGTAGGCAAAAACACTGCATTCCACAAATATAACAGAAAAAGAAAGATTGGAATGTCTGAGAACTTCTCCTGCTCATAAAAAGTTCAGCAAAGTGACTGGATATAAAATTAACAGAAATAAATCAGTAGCCTTCCATTATACAACTGATAAATGGAAAATGAGAAAGAGGATAATATTTGAAATCCAAATCAATAAAATATTGAATAAAAAAGAAAAAAGAAAACAGGGAAACAATACCCTTCAGAACAATTACAAACAATATAAATAACTTGGGGTAAGTGTAAACAAACAAGTGGAAGATCTGTATGACAATAACTTCAAGTCTCTCAAGAAAGAAATTGAAGAAGATCTCAGAAAATGGAGAGATCTCCCTTACACATGAATTGGCAGAATTATTATAGTAAGAATGGCTATCCTACCAAAAGTCGTCTACAGATTCAATGCAATCCTTATCAAAATACCAATACAATTCTTCCAAGACATGAAAAGAGCAATTCTCAAATTCATCTGGAAAAAAATGACCCAGAATAGCAAAAACAATTCTTAAAACTAAAAAAAAAAATTCTGGGGGAATCAACATCTCTGACCTTAAGCTATACTATAGAGCAATAGTGATAAAAACTGTATGGTACTGATATAGAGACAGACACATTGATCAATGGAATTGAAGATCTAGAAATGAAACCACACAGTCCTGGTCACTTGATCTTTGACAATGAAGCCAAATATGTGCAATGGAAAAAGAAGACATCTTCAATAAATGATGCTGCTCTAACTGGCAGTCTGTATGTAGAAAAATGGAAATAGATCCATGTTTGTCACCTTGCACAAAGCTCAAGTCCAAGTGGATCAAAGACCTCAACATAAAATGAGATACACTGAATCTAATAGAAGAGAAAAGTGGGAAAGACCCTTGAACTCATTGGTGCAGGAGGAAATTTCCTAAACAGAACTCCAATGGCTTACTCTCTAAGATCAAGTATTGATAAATGGTACCTCATGAAACTGGACATAGTCAATAAGACAAATCAGCCACCTATAGATTGGTAAAAAAAAAAAAAAACCTTCATTAACCTTACATCTAACAGAGGGCTAATATCTAAAATATATAAAGAACTCAAGAAGCTAACAACCAGGAAACCAACAAACCCAATCAAAAAATGAGATATAGAACGAAACAGAGAATTCACAACAGAGGACTCTTGAATGACTGAGAAGCACTTAAAGAAATGTTCAAAGCCCCTAGTCATCAGAAAAATGCAAGTCAAAATGACCCTGAGATTCCACCTTACACCAATCAGAATGGCTAAGATCAAATACTTAGATGACAGCACATGTTGGTGAGGATATGGAGAAAGAAAAACACTTCTCCATTGCTGGTGAGAATGCAAACTGATACAACCACTCTGGAAATCAAACTGGAGGTTCCTCAGTATATTGGAAATAGATCTACCTAAAGACCCAGATATATTACTTTTGGGTATATATCCAAAACATCCTTCACTGTACCACAGGGACATAT
Organism: Grammomys surdaster; assembly: GCF_004785775.1. Lineage (NCBI taxonomy): Eukaryota > Metazoa > Chordata > Mammalia > Rodentia > Muridae > Grammomys > Grammomys surdaster. Next base: position 8,432,406 of record NW_021604792.1, read on the forward strand.
GTTCCACTATCTTCATAGCAGCCTTATTTGTGATAGCCAGAAGCTGGAAATAACCCAGATGTCCCATAGCAGAAGAATGGAAACAGAAAATATGCTTCGTTTACACAATGGAATTCTACTCTACTCTTAAGAATGAGGACATCCTGAATTTTGCAGGCAAATGAATGGAACTAGAAAGTATCATCCCGAGTTAGATAATTCAGATCCAAAAGGACATGCATGGAATGTAATCACTAATAAATGGATATTAGACAAAAGAGTACAGAATACCCAAGATACAATCCACAGAACTCAAGATGGCTAACAAGCAGAAGTGCCCAAGTGAGGATGTCTCAATTCCACTTGGGAGGGAGAAGAAAGCAATCACAGGATGTAGGGGCCAGGAGGGAGGAACTTGTGTGGGAAAGAGAAAGTATCAGGTATTGGGGCGGGGGGATAGAACTGAAACCCTGAGGTCCAGGAGAAAGAATGGAAATGGGCAACCTTGGAGGTAGGAGGTTAGTGGGCCCTCTAGAATGTACCAGAGACCTGGGAGGTGAGAGACTCTCAAGTCTCAAACAGAGCAGCCTTAGATGAAATGCTCTACAGTGAGCAGAGGGAACTTGTAGAGCCTACCTCCAGTAGAAAAGCATTAAGTGGAGTAATGGAGTTGCCATCTCACAATTAAAAACTCTGATCTAGAATTGTTCCAGCTTGAAAGAACTGCAGGGACAAAAAATGGAGAAGAACCTGAAGAAAGAGAGGTCCAATGACAGGCCCAAATTGGGATCTAGCTCAGGGGGAGGTCTCAAGGACTGACACAATTACTGATGCTATGGCGTGCTCACAAACAGGAGACTATCATGACTGACCTCTGAAAGATCCAACAAGCCTGAAAGAATCAGATGCACATAATTATACCCAAACATTGGACAGAAACTGATCACACCTATTGTTGAATTAGGGAAAAGCTGGAAGACGCGGAGGAGGAAGGCAACGCTAAAGGGAGACTAGCAGTCTCAACTAGCCTGGATCTCTGGGATCTCTCAGATACTGAGCCACCAACTAGACAGCATACACCAGCTGATATGGGGCCCACTACACATATACAGCAGAGAATTTCCAGGTCTGAACTCAGTCAAAGAAGTTGCACCTAATCTTTGAAAGACTTGGAGCTCCAGGGAGTGTGCAGTTCTGATGGGATGGGGACATCCTCATGGAAATGGGGGAAGGAGGTGTGGAATGTGGTACAGTCAGAGGATGGACCAAGAGGGGAATAAAGTTGATACTGTAAAAAAAGGTTAAATAATAAATTAAAAAACAAAGAATATTAAGTCACTCTTGTTCAGCCTTTAATATCTTACGTTACCTACCATTTTCTCGCCAAAAATATTTGAATGTGAGTGATTTCTAAATCTTAAATTTTGCACAAATTTATTAACTAAAAGTGTTAAATTGTCAATTGTTGGTCTGTGTACTAGACACTGTGGGCAGAAATCTCTGGGCCAGTGGGAGCTTTCAAACTAAGGATAGAGGGCAAGAACTGGGAGAGGGAAGTGCAATTCCTCTGGTGCTTTGGGAGAGCACTCTCTCCAGAAAGAGTTACAGTCCCTGGACAACAGATGCTCTCAGGAGATGAAGTAATTCACACACATCTTTTTTCCTTCTGACATCTATTATGAAAAGAGCTTCATATCTCTTATCCTCTACTGTTTCCTGAGATGATTTTTGAAAATGTCTTACATGGAATTTATTGATAAGTTTGAATCTGTGTTCATTGAAGAAATTCGTCTTCAGTGTTCTTTTTTGTTGTATGAATTCATGATTATGGTATTATACAAATCCTGGCTGAAAGGATTTTTTAGTGTTCTCTTTCTTCCTTTCTTTTCTGAAGTGTTAAGACAAAGCGTTAATATTTTTGCATAACTCTGCAGTGATTTGATCTGATAAATGAACTACTTGTGAAAGAGTTGTTATAATTCAATCTTCAGACTTACTTTTGTCATCAGTGTAGTTAAATAGGTTTTAACACCTTAATATTCTTTTGGTTAGTTATATACTTTTATGATTGGATCCATTCCTCTGATATTTTCTAACTTGTGGAATGTAAACTTTTAAAGTGTTTCATAATGACCATATGGATTCTACTGAAAACTGTTGTAACCTTCCCCCTTTTTACTCTAGTTTTATTGATTTGAATTTTATTTTATTTTGCATTCATTTCTGCTACTTTGGAAACTTTCTCCTTAGTAATCAATGATAATTAATATATTGAATTAGCATGATATTTTACAAAATATTAAGACAAGTATAGTACATAGAAAAATTGGTCAGATAGAACATGAATTTAGCATATGTGAGACTCTGGTTTTGATCTCCTTGATAAATAGATTCAATACACACACACACACGAAAGCCTATGAATAGAACATAACCCTTACCAAACCAAAACCAAAAGCAATACAATGTAATATTGTTTTACTTAGAAACGGGATAGACTGTGTTGATATTTTGATATTGAGCATCCACTAGCAGAGAGTCATCAGCTCAGTAGCCACATGATGCTTGACCCATTTCTAATAGTATCAGAAAGTGCTGATGTATGTCCTCTCTTTAGGAGACTGCTTTCTGGTAATGAAACAGCTCTTTAGGAACAATGAGCAAATACTTCATGATTCTTGATTCACCATATCCAATATATTCTTAATTTTCATCAAGAATAATACTTGGTCTAACTTTCACATCTGGTTCTTTCACCTGGCTCAGTCTTAACTCTGGAGTTAGTTAGGCTTTTGGATTTCTTTCCAGGGTAATCTCAAGGATTAATTTTCTACCCCTACTCTCCTTTTTTAATAGACTGATTTTTATCAGTCTATGGATGAAGATTTCCTTGAACTTACTATAGCAACTGCCCATCTCATTACTTCTTCTCTTTTAAGACTTTAAAATATCTTTGACTACATGTTCAAATATATGGATATGACTCCATTTACTGCTTACTCTCTCCATTTGCTTGACTCTGACCTTGGCAAACTGATCAGTGAGTTTCTGTTGTTTCTCGTCTGTATTCGTTCTGAGGGACTCACAGAAAGAAGGACAGGAGACTCATCTCTAGGACACTGGCTTCTCCTGTTTCACACCTTTGTCCACTGAGGACAACACTTAATTTCTTGATGTTTCTTCTTTTCCCTAAAAAGTACGTGTCAGGGAGAATACAAGCTCAATTTTACAAATTGTAGAAAGTTATGTTGCTCTTGCTGAACACTATATAGCATTTTATTTCTGAGAATATATTTATGTATCAGTTCCATAGATGAACAAGGCAAGCTGTCCAAATTTATTTATCTTTCACCTATCTATATAATATTATCTATCTATGTATCTATTTATCTATCATCTACCTTTCAGTCAATATGTCCATTAATCATTGTTCTACTTAATTTCTATCTATACCTATCACTAGCTATCAAATATCTATCATATGTATATATACATGTGTTATATATTCATATGTATATATTCATGCATATTACAATAACTAATGAAAAAAGGAGGTCATGAATTTGAAACATAGCAGGAATGGATATACAGGAGGATTTGGACTGAGGAAATGGAAGAGGGATGACATAATTACATTATGACATCAAAAATAATACAAAAAGTTTAAGATAATAATAAAAAGTAAAAAGAATGAAGTCTCAGTAATTTACTTACTTAATCTTTTAAAATAAATTGTAGTGGTTGTGATCCAGAACATAATGTAGCTTTATCTTTTGACAATATAGACTTTGAAAATACAAAGTTAATGGGTTATTGTTATAAACAAAATGACATAAACACTGAGACGCAGTTTTAGAACTTTTTTGTTACATTCTTTTAAATTGCTTGTATTTGGTAGACGCAGCAGATACCATATCAGTAATAAAATAAGAATCAGCAAATCACATTAATTTTCATGTATATGTCACTTTACAAAGACATTCATAGAGTCATGATCATCATTATTCTGTTAGATTCTTTTAGATAAAATATGTGGGAATTGTTCTGCTCTTAGTACATTTCCTAGGATCTACTGTTCAGGTAGAGTCTCGAGTGTGTCCTATGTATAATGGAAGTTACAGGGATAAGTGTGGGGCTCAGGGAAACACCTGTATTTTGTGAATCCAGATTTTTGATTCTTCACCATGAGATAGAATTATATGATATTAGTAATCCTGAAAAAAAGGTATCTAGATTAAAACATATAGTTTGAACAAAACAAACAAAATAACAATATAAGTATAAATTTATTTTAATAGCAGCATGTGAAAATTTAATTTTTATTTCTGCAGCAACTACAGATGGCTCCAGTCTGCTGTACAAAGGGCATGAAGCATCTGGATGAAGTTCAGCTGGGCTGTCTTTGAAAACAAATGGTTTGTGTGTGTTTGGAGAACATAAACCATTTCATTAGTGAAATTTGGCTTTTGGTTGACATTATCTATGAGAGTTCAGAAAGTGATTATGCTAAGAATCAGACACAAGATTTTAGAAGATTGTATTGACACATCTTTGGTAGTTCAGAAGTTAGATCATTATGGTGGTGACAATGAGGGATATTATAGAGGTAATGTTTTTAACTATTGTAAGTCTGGAGCTTATCATAGGAATTTTGGGCAATGTATTCATAGCTCTGGTGAACATCAAAGACTGGGTTAAAAGAGGAAAGATCTCTGCAGTGGATAAGATCTACATAGCTCTGGCCATCTCAAGGACTGCTTTTATATTGTCATTAATCTCAGGGTTCTTGGTATTAATATTGGACCCAGTTGCATTGAGATTGAGAATGATGATAAGACTCCTTACTGTTTCTTGGACGGTGACCAATCATTTCAGTGTCTGGTTTGCAACATGCCTAAGCATCTTTTATTTTCTCAAGATAGCCAATTTCTCAAACTCCATTTTTCTTGCTTTTAAATGGAAAGTTAAAAAGGTGGTTTCAGGGACATTGGTGGTGTCTCTGATAATCTTGTTTATAAACATTATAGTCATAAACATATTCAATGAGAGACTTCAAGTAAACATACTCCAGAACTGTAGTACAGAAAACACTTTAAAAACTTATGGGCTCTTTTTATTCATTAGCAGTGTGTTTACACTCATCCCATTCACTATGTCCCTGACAATGTTTCTTCTGCTTATCTTCTCCCTGTGGAGACATCTGAAGAACATGCTTCACAATGCCACAGGCTCCAGAGATGTCAGCACGGTGGCCCACATAAAAGGCTTGCAAACTGTGGTCACCTTCCTGTTACTATACACTGTTTTTGTTTTGTCACTTCTTTCACAGTCATTGAATATTAGCCTTCAACACACAAATCTTCTTTCTCATTTTTTACGGAGTATAGGAGGAGCTTTTCCCTCAGGCCACTCTTGTGTCCTGATTCTGGGAAACAGTAAGCTGAGGCAGGCCTCTCTTTCTGTGATATCGTGGCTAAGATGTAAGTATAAACATACAGAAAATTGAGGCCCCTGGAACATATCAAGGATACTCTTACACATTCTAGAAAAAAAGTCAGTTAATAAGAACTGGAGTTTAAGAAGGAATCAAAATTATGAATCTCACAGGCCATGAGCCTTCAGGCGAAGGATTCATTGGAGAGATAAAGAGAGAACACTGCTGTCTGTGACGCTGCAGGCAGCACTGTAGGGAATGTCAGAGGAAGCAAAACATTTTTTTTTTAAGGTCTGTAGTAGGGAATGTGGAAGGTGTTGTGTCATGAGGAATGGACTTAAGGCTAGATGATATCATCTAACTCGAGATGAGAATGGAGTTGTTCTGGTAGTCTGACTATAGTGGGTGTTTCAATGGGTACATGGGCAGTCCTCGATAAGAGGCCTCTGTAAATACAATGGGACTAGTACATGTATAACAGAGCAGTGGTTAGTTGTTCTCTATTTATGTCTCTTTTTCAAACCTTGCTATCTGGAAAGGCCACGGGAGGTGAGAATAACTGTGAGAAATAAAAGAGGGAGATGGATGGAAAAGGAGTCAAGTCCATGGGGAAACGAAACCTGAAAGGAAAGAAGACTGAAGGGGTGTGGGATGATTTAATAATAATGAATGTTTATATGTGTAAATTTATATATTATAAGTATTTTTCAGTCCTATGTAACTTTATGAAATTTAGACAATTCTATTTGGATTAATTACTCTCCAAACACAGTCTAGTTTTGTAAAAAAAAATGAGAAATTATGTATATTGCCAGAGAAAGAAGTGCATAAGGATGATTTCCATGTAAGAATGATATCAATATATGTTTTGTATCAATCATTATACTTTTAATAATTGAAAAATGATTAATGATCCATATATGAGACAAGTTTACAATACAAATGAGCCAAGAAAATACAAAATCATTTCTTTCTATTAAGAATGATTTATAACATAGAAAAATATCAAGAAATTGAGTATAAGATATAGGTTTAGCCTATACTTTATTGGGCATACAGATATAATTATCCGATTTTTCAGCTAAAGGTCAATTTAGAAAATTAAAAATAAAATCTGTGTCAAATACCAAATATCTTTACCTACTGAATAATCTTCTTCCTCCTTAGGTAGTCTGGGGGATGGAACTAATGCCACAGTGTTGTCTTCTTTCCTCCAGAGTTCAGTATGAAAGATATCCACAAGATACTGATAATAAATGTTTTTTTATAAAAGCATTTTCAGTTTATTCCAGATTCATACTTACATTTAATTTAGAAAACAAGAATTATTTAAATGTAGTATCACTGGGACTTATACTCTGTTTTTCTTCATACTTTTATTTTTATGATCCATTTTATTTTATTTTTATTTTCAAAAATAACAAATAATTCCTATGGCTGTATCTTAATTGAATACCTCAGTGATGAATTTTTGGTTTTGTTTTATTTTATATCAGTGGTTCTCAACCTTTGTAATGTTGCTACACTTTAGTAGAGTTCTAGATACTCCTATGTGGGCATACAGATAGGGAAGCAGTTTCTCAGTTCTTAAGACCATCAGAATTATGTGCTGTGCAGTAGTTTTATGAGATCCCTTCGGAGATTACTAGTCACAGGTTAAGAACCACTGCCTTATGTGATCAAAAACCAATTTATCACAGGAATAGAGATTTAAAGTAATTTAGATTGGTTTACATGTAATCTACACATGAATTTGTGTATATATAGTCTTAGTATTGACTGTATGGATAAATCAGTAGTAAATAAAATGAACAAATGTATTTAAAAGGATAAACAGTTTAAATTGATTTGTAAAAGGAAGTTTGAGATCTGACCACAGCTATGCAGTCATATCTCCTGTGTTCAGCACTGTTAGACCTGAAATATGTCTCAGTCCTCTCAATTAAATGTAAGCTTCTTTCTGCATTGTTCTTTTCACAAATAAATCCCCATAGGAATGTAGTGCCTGTGGAGGTCAGAAATGATCGTTAGATCCCTTGGATCTGCAATTAGCGATCATGTGAACTGCCATATGGGTATTGAAAATGAAAACTAGGTCCTCCAAAAGATCAATTTATAGTTTTAATTACTGATCCCCTGAATTTTCTGTTCTAACATGGTCCACATATTTCTTTCTTAATCAAAGTAAATGCTTATTTCATTTTTAAATTTATTTTTCAGAGATAATTTGTGAATAACCAATGATTTCAAATAAAATGTGCACTGTTAATTAATCAAAGCAGGCTGTCATTGTGCTTACATGGCCAGAAACCACGGAAATTCAAAAAAATCATCAGATCCTACAATAGTAGCTTATACTTAACAACTGGAAAATTTAGATGGAATGGCTGATTTTCTAGACAGATCCCACATACTAAAGGAAAATCAAGAGCAGCTAAACTATATAAACAGGCCAACATCCCCTAAAAAAATAGAAGAAGTCATGAAAAACCTCCTAACCAATAAAAGCCAAGGCCCAGATAGCTTTAGTGCAGAATTCTACCATACCTTCAAAGAGCTAATAAAGACTCCTCAAACTATTTCATAAAATAGAAACAGAAGGAACACTACATAATTCATTCAATGAAGGTTCAAATACTCTAATATCTAAACCACACAAAGACCTAACAAAAAAAAGAGGACTTCAGATCAATTTTGCTTATGTATATTGATGAAAAATACTCAATAAAATTCTCTCAAATCAAATCCAAGGACACATCAGAATAATCATTTACCATGATCAAGTAGACTTCATCCCGGGGATTCAGGAATAGTTCAATCCATGGAAATCTATCAACATAATCCACTATAAAAACACATTGAAAGACGAAAACCACATGATTATCTCATTAGTTGCTGAAAAAGCCTTTGTCAATATACAACACCCCTTCATTTTAAAAGCCTTGGAAAGGACAAGAATTCAAAGCCCATATCTAAGCCTGCTAAAAACAACATACAGCAATCTCATAACCAACATCTACTAAATGGAGAGAAACCTGAAGCAATCCCACTAAAATAAGTGAGAAGACAAGGCTGCCCACTCCATCCCTATTATTCAATATAGTACTCGAAGCTCTAGCCAGAACAATTAAACAACAAAAGGATGTCAGAGGGATAGAAATTGGAATAAAAGAAGTCAAGATATCACCATTTGTGGGAAGTATGATAGTATACATAAGCAACCCAAAAATTCTACCAGAGAATATCTACAGCTGATAAACAACTCAGCAAAATGGCTGGATATAAAATTAACTCAAATGAATCAGTAGCCTTCCTCTACTAAAAGGATAAATGGGCTGTGAATGAAATTTGGGAAATATGATCCTTCACAATAGTCACAAATAATATAAAATATCTTGGTGTGACTTTAACCAAGCAAGTGAAAGGCTCATATGAAAAGAACTTCAAGTCTCTGAAGAAAGAAGTTGAAAAAGACCTCACAAGATAAAAAGATCTCCAGTGCTCATGGATCAGCAGGATTAACATAATAAAAATGGCCATTCTACCCAAAGCCATCTACAGATTTGATGCACTTACCATCAAAATTCCAACTCATTTCTTCACAAAGATAGAAAGAACAATCCTCAAATTCATCTGAAATAACAAAAAATACAGGATAGAGAAAAACTATTCTCAACAATAATAGAACTTCTTGGGGAATCACCATCCCTGAACTCAATCAAGCTCTACTACAGAACAGTAATAATAAAAACCACATGATATTGGTAGAGAGACAGACAAGTAGATCAGTGGAATAGAAATGAAGACCCAGAAATAAACCTATACATCTTTGGTCACTTGATCTTTGACAAAGAAGCCAAAACCATCCATTGAAAAGAAGACAGCATATTCAACAAATGAAGCTCTTTCAACTGGTAGTAAGCATGTAGAAGAATGCAAATTGATTCATTCTTATTCCCTGTACAAACCTCAAGTCCAAGTGGATCAAGAATCTCCATATAAAAGCAGATATGCAGAATGTGATAGAAGAGAAAATTAGGAAGAGCCTCAAACATACTGGCACTGGAGAAATTTCCTGAACAGAACACCAATGGCTCATGCTTTAAGATAAACAACTGATAAATTGGACTTCATAAAAATGAAAGGGTTCTATGAGGCAAAGGACACTGTCAATAGGACAAAATGTCAACCCACAGATTGGGAAAAAAAATCTTTACCAACCATGCATCTGATAGAGGTCTAATAGCCAATACATACAAAGAATTCAAGAAGTTGGACTCCAGAGAGCCAAAGAACCCTATTTTAAAAAGGGGGGAGAGGCTATAGAGCTAAACAAAGGATTCTCAACCAAGGACTCTCAAATGGATGAAAGCACCTAATGGAATGTTCAGCACCCTTAGTCATTGGGGAAATGCAAATTAAAACAATCCTGAGATTCCTCCACCTTACAATAATCAGAATGGCTAAGATAAAAAAAAAAACAGGTGACAGCAGATGCTGAGGAAGATGTGGAGAAAGAGGAACACTCCTCCATTTCCAGTGAGATTGCAAGCTGGTAAAACCACTTTAAACAATCTGGTGGTTCCTAAGAAATCTGGAAATAGCTCTATCTGTAACCAGCTATACCACTACTTGGCATATAGTCAAATTATGTTCTAATCTATAAACAGGACATGTGTTCCACTATGTTCATAGCAGCCTTATTTATAACAGCCAGAAGCTGGAAACAACCCAGATGTCCCTCAACAGAAGAATCAATACAGAAAATGTGGCACATTTACATGAGACTAATATTCAGCTATTAAAAATAATGACTTCATAAAATTCTTAAACAAATAGATGGAACTAGAAAATGTCCTCCTGGGTGAGGTAACTCAGACACAAATTGACACACATGGTATGTATTCACTAATAAATGGTTATTAGCACAAAATCTCAGAATATACATGATACAATTTACAGTCCGTATGAAGCCTAAAAAGAAGACAGAATAAAGTGTGGATGCTTTAATCCCACTTAATAGGAGGGACAAAATAATCATGGGAGGTGAATGGAGGGAGCCCCTGGAGGAAGTGAGGAAGGAGAGGAGGGAAGAAAGGGGGCAGGATCAGGTATGTGAAGAAACAGGAGACCAATCCAGAGGGTGAGAAAAATAAATAGAAATATGTAGCAGTTGGTGTGGGGAGGCAGAAACTGGGAGTAGCCATTAGAAAGTCCCAGATGCCAGGGAAGTGAGAGGTTCCCAGGACACAATTAGGTTGACATTGGCTGAAATACTCAACAACGGGGAGATAGAACCTCTAGAGACTACTTCCAATAGATAAGCATGACCCCCATTTGAGAGATGGGGCCAACCAGCCCATCTCAATGTTTTAAATCCATAATTGTTCCCATCCAAAGGGAACTCAGGAACAAAAATGTAGCAGAGACTGAAGGAAAGGCAAACTAGAGACCACACTACCTAGCGATACATTCCATCTGCAGACTCTAAACCCTGACATTATTTCTGATACCAAGAACCTCTTGCTGACAGGAGCTTGGTATAGCTGTCCCCTGAGAGGCTCAGCCAGCACATGACCAATATAGATGCAGATACTCACAGATGAGCCAGAGGACTCTAATGGGAGACTTTGGGGAAGCACTGAAAGAGCTTAAGGGGATTGCAACCCCATAGGAAGAACAACAATATCAACTAACCTGACCACCAAGAGCTTACAGGGAATAAACCAAAACCCAAAATGTATACATTGAGGGACCCATAACTCCAGGTATATATGTAACAGAGGACGGCCTTATCGGACATCAGTGGGAGGTGAGATCCTTTGTCCTGTGGATGCTTGATGCCCCAGCTTATGGGATGCTAGAGTGGCGAGACAGTAGTGGGTGTGTGTGTAGGGGAGCACCATCATAGGCAAATGGTAGAGGGAATAGAATTAGGGGTTTGCAGAGGGGAAGGAGGAAGGGGGACAATATTTGAAATGTAAATACATAGAATAGCCAATAAAATTAAAAAAATAAACAAACAAACAACCCCCCCAAAAAAAGCACAATTTTAGACCAGTATATATCATATATAATATAATATATAGTACATTTGCATTTTTATTTATTTTATTTCATATGTTATATCTCATATACAGCTGACACATGGAAAATAAATAAATGAGAAATAGTTGAAAATTGTGGAAAAAGACATAAGAGCAAAAGCTGAGCTTGGTTATAGGCCTGTAGTCCCTGCTACTCTGGAGGCCGAGACTGGAAGAAAAGGAATGGATTTCAGCATAAAATTTCCCCAAACATTAATTTAAAATTAATTAATTTAACTAATTTAAAATTTAATTGACATTTAACTAGTTAATATAAACAGAACTGAGCTCATCTTACAGATTCAATCACAAGTGACATGCTTCGTACTCTGAGGACCTGAGTTCTAACACTGGATACCAAAGTATGGGAGAGAGGCAACTCCTATAAGCTTCCATCCGAACTTCACATGCTCACCATGGTCATTACATACATACAAGATTACACATGCACACACTCCCAAAAATACAGCTACACAAACACAGAAACACAGACACATATGTACACAGTAACACTCACACAAACTAATAAATGTAACTTAAATTATGTTTATAACCCCCGTGTGAATGAATATAAATTACAATTTGAAAAAAATAAATAAATTATATTAAAAAAATTATTGGTAAAAGAAACTGTCAACATACCTAATTGTGAAAGAAGAGTATGTATAGCCTAATACAACTATTTTATACTTGCAGTTACAAATAATTATCATAACTTATAAAACCATAGAATTATTTTTCAGAAACAAATAAATTATGTGAGTGCTTTTGTTGCTTCAGCTGGTGTTGTTGTTATTGTTGTTGTTATTATTATTTATGTTGCTATTGTTGATGTTGCTGATGTTTGTATTTGCTAATTATAAATAATATACCTACAAAACAGTCTATCTTCAGATAATTGGAGGGAAATAATTTTTCCTGGGAGATCCCCAAGGAAACAAGAAATAATTAGCAAGGATGAAACCTACATATCTTGTCTTAATTTTTTCTACATGGAGCCAATGCATACATTGAAATAAACCATGAGTTTCAAGGAACACTTTTGGTATCTTCTGAGGACTGAGGCTTATCTACCACTTTAGTCTTTCCCTGAATTGCCCACACAATGAGTTTTAAATTTTTACCAGTGTTATCTGTATTTGGTGAATTCAATTTACATAGAGATTAGACAAGACAAAACTTTGCAAAACAGTAAAACATGGTGTGTATTTATTTGCATGCTAGCAAATTAGAATCCAGCTTGAACTTTATGACCAGTAACTATAAATTATGATAAAATGTGAAGCAAATAGTATATTCCTGATTGAGGTATGAGGTTTCACCAGTTTCGTGTCATAATTTGCATTTGGAAATTTTGTTAATATTTCCATAACATTGTGAACAATGCTGTCTTTAACAACAACAACAGCAGGTGTTCATCTAATGCACATAGTCCATCCAGGTTGATAAAATTGACAAGTGAAGATGGATGTCTGTCCTGCCTCTGTCTGTGAAGGCAGCAGTCTCCATACATCTGCATTGCTTCAAGTCTCAGCAAATCTTATCTTCTTAAAATAACCGAATTATCCAATCTCGCATATTTCTCCTGAAATAAAAAGACAAATGTCATTCCTTTGCTTCTGTATGGAATCCAGTGCTTTTTTTTTCGTAAAGTTGCCAAGGTAACATTATTAGACAACAAAACTTACATAAATCAATACAGGTAAATAAATATATAGGAAATGTAACATGGAAGACCAAACTGAGATGCATTTTCAACTCATTAAATATGACTATTTATTTTAGGAAACTATTCATGCTATTACAACCCTGCTTCATTTACTGTGTGTGAACAAACATCCCAGGAAGTTGAGGGAGGAAGATTCAGTTTCCCTAGGTGTCATCATCATGGTCCACAGGAAGATTTTACAAAGCATAATCTCCTTTCTTTTCTCTCTGAGATCTACTTTGTGTTTCTTCATAGCAGATTGAAACTGTGATAGAATGTCAAATGATATAAGCCTCTTATATTGCCAGGGTACTAGTATCTTTTCATTTTCAAGTGATTCATTTGTCTTAATTTAGGAAAAGAGTACTGTCATAGTTCTATTTCTTAGCTCTTTGACAGACAAGACCCTAGTGGAAAGGACCTATCTCCTTGATCAGTAAGACAAAAATTCCTAAAACAAAATAAGATAAAGGAAAAACTCAACAAGAGATGCATGGAGTTCTATTTGACATTTGCCAACTACTCTCTGCATGGAGCCTGCTTTAAAATGTGATTGATATACCCAGTGACACTGTATTGGAGAAGACCTATTTTCTTTTTATCAATGGGCATCAATTACATATCGCTTCTTGGATGGCATTGGTTCCCCATATCTATATTTGCTTCTAAGTGCTGAGATCCCATCTGGAAGCTAGAGGTGAAGGCCCTGTGTGTGGTTTCAAAGTCTTTATAAGTTTGTATATGCATCAGTTCTGCTGTATCTGAAATACACTATATCCTTTGGAGTAATACATCACCTCTGGCTCTTACAATATTTCTACCTCCTCTTCTGCATTGCTCTCTGAGCCTTGAGGGTAGTGGTTGGATGAAGATACCCCATTTAGAACTGAGTGCTCCAAAGTCTTCTGTGAATGATATATTCATGGTGGTATCTTCTAGATGGACATTTAATAAACGAAGTTTTAGTACCCAATCACTTTCAAAAATCATTTAATTGGCACACAAATAATGGCTTCATTAGGGCATTATAACAAATATATTTCATTGTCCATTCATTGATAATATTCATCTTTCTCCTTCATTCTTGTCCTTTATCCTTTTGAAGCTCTTTTGCCAGTATCCATCCCAGTTAGATAGCTCTTTTGTTTTCACATCATGTATCCAATTACATTCTCTTATTTATTTCACATACATATAAACTTAAATCTAGACAAATTCTGTTCTTGAGAGAAAATACGTGGTGTTTGCTTTTCAGGATCTGGTTTATATTGCTAAGCATACTCTCCATTTACACCAATTTTCTTGAAATTATGATAATTCTATTAATCTGTGACTGCTTAAAATGTGTATATTGTCACAGTTTTTTCATTCATGCACATAAAGGCTACTAGTGTTTCTATAAATGTGATATAAAACTATATTTGTAGCCTTCAGTTTTATACAGTATGGTGGTTTGGCAAGGTTGTAAGTTTTCAGGGTTCTGAAAGAACATTCACTCTGGGGCTCCCTACTGGTAGAAACAGTTGACACACCACTGATAGAAAGGAAAGACTCTTTGTTTAGCTCTGTACCCCATTTTTCAATAGGATTATTTGGCTAAGAAGCACCTAAAGAAATGTTCACCATCCTTAGTCATCAGGGAAATGCAAATCAAAACAATTGTGAGATTTCACCTCACATCAGTCAGAATGGCTAAGATCAAAAACTCAGGTGATAGTAGGTGCTGGCAAGGATGTGGAGAAAGAGGAGCACTCCTCTATTGTTGGTGGGATTGCAAGCTGATACAATCACTCTGGAAATCAGTCTGGTAGTTCCTCAGAAAATTGGACATAGTACTACCTGAGGACCCAGCTATACCACTCCTTGCATATATCCATATATCCATATTCAGCTATTAAAAACCATGACTTCATAAAATTCTTGGGCAAATGGATGAAACTAGAAAGTATCATCCTTAGTGAGATAACCCAATCACAAAAGAACACACATGGTATGTACTCACTGATAAGTGGATATTAGCCCAAACTCTCAGAATACCCAAGATGAAATTCACAGACCATATGAAGCTCAAGAAGAAGGAAGACTAAAATGTAGAAGTTTCAGTCCTTCTTAGACTGGGAACAAAATACTCACAGGAGGTAGAAGGTGAGAGAGGTTTAGGAGAAAGAGAGGAGGGACAGAGGGCAAAAGGCGGGCAGGATCAGGTATGGGAGGAAACAGGGATAATACACAGAGGTTCAGGTATGTGAACAGAGGTTTGTAGCAGTGGGGGATGGGGAACTTGGGGTAGCCAACAGCAAGTTCGAGATGCCAGGAAAGCAAGAGGCTCCAAGGACCCAACTGAGATGAGATTAGCTGAAATGCCCCAAAAGGGGAGGGAAAACCTGTAGAGACCATATCCAGAGGTGAGGCAAGACTCCCGTTTGGGGGAGGGAGCCACTCACTCATCTCTCAATTTTTAACCTAGAATGGCTCCTGTCTAAACATATATGGGGGCAAAGTGTGGAGTACAGACTGAAGGAAGGGCCATTCAGAGATTGTCATACCTGAGGATCCATCCCATATACAGTCACCAAACCCAGACACTATTGTAGATGCCAAGATGTGTATGATAACAAGAACCTGATACAGCTGTCTTCTTAGAGCCTCAAAACCAATCATTGGACTGAGCACATGGACCCCAGTGGAGGAATTAGAGAGAGGTCTAAAGGGACTGAAAGGGTTTGCAATCCCATAGGGAGAACAGCAATATCAATCAATCAGAACCCCCAGAGCTACAAGATACTAAACCACTAGCTGAAGAGTATACGTGGATGGATTCATGGCTTTAGCAGAGTCCTGGCATCAAGAGGATGAGAGGCCCATGATCCTCTGAAAGCTCTATTTCCCAGTGTATGGGAACGCCAGGGTGGAGAGGTGGGAGTGGGTGGGTGGGAGGGGGAGCACCCTTATAGAGGCAGGGGGTTGGGGGATGGAATAGAGGGCTCAAGAGGGGAAACCTGGAAAGAAGATAACATTTGAAATATAAATACATAAAATATCTAATAAAAACAAACAGAAAAAGAAAGTAAAGATTCCTTGTCTTGAGTTTTCAACAGCATCTATTCTCATTTGTTTTCGTGAAGACAGAAATGCTAATGGATGAGATGAATTGCAAAGCAGATTTAATTTGCATTTAACTGATTCTGAGGATGTTAGCAAGTTATTCAAGTATTTATTTGACCATCTGTGTTTAGTCTTGTTGGTTGTATTATTTGATTGGAAAAACTAAACTCATTTTATAGTTCTTAATGTGTTTGAATAATCCCCTACATGATACATCCTTGGCAACAATTTTTTCCCTCTTCTGAATAAGGTTTATGAACCCTGAAAATTGTCATTCTTTATATGCAGAAACTATTTGATTTCATATAAACTCAATTGTTATATTTGAAATTATATCTATTGGACTATTGGAGTCTCTTAAATGAAGACTTTGTGTCTTTTTCTAAGTGATTTATCAATTTTTCTTTAGCTATTTGAAGGTATTTATGGTTTTTGAGTTTTTAAGTTATGACTGACTAGTTTTATTTCACTACTCTTTTCAATATTACATACTAGAGTATGGGTTCATTTCTTTTTTTTTTCTTTTTCCTTTTGTCTTCTCTATTAGTCTATATGTTCCTTTTTATGTCAGTGCTACGTTATCTTTGTCAATGGGGTTCCATAATATAATTTTAGGTCATGTATTCAGATACATCTGCACTGCTTTCTGTTAATGATTTCTCTGATTATTTGGGTTATTTGTGCTTCCAATTTTAAAATTAGACTTATAGTTCTTCTGAGAATTTAATTTGGGTTCTGAAGAGGATTGTGTCATATCTATAACTTGCTTTGGATGATACAGCTGTTTTCACAATGTTATTCTAGTTATCCCTGAACATGGGAGGCGTTTTATTCTTCTAATGTCTTCTTCGATTAATATCTTAGAGTATTCCACTGTACAGTTCTTTTATAACATTGATTTATTTCTAAGTATTGCATTTTTCTGTAAAGTATTTTATATAAATGAAATTAATTTTGCCAACAGTTTTCAGCATTAAACCAGTCCTTTGGTTTATGTGTGCTGATTATTCTATCTGTTGAGTTTGTTGGATATATTTGTAAGTTCTAAGAGTTTCTTGGTAGAAGACATATTGGTTATTTTTTTTTTTTGGACTGAAGGACTGAAGCATCCACATTTTGCTTTTTCTTCTTTGGAAATGTAAATAATTTATCTGCTTTTTTCTTGCTTGAACTTCTTTTTCTTGAAATATGATGCTTACTAATATTTTATGCACTATTCTGAATAAAAACAGTGGGTATAGTATTCCAGTAACATTGCATTTAATGGTAAAATGACTACAACATTGTTATATCTCTCCTTTTTTAGATGGGAAATATTCTTTCTATCTGTAATTTTTTCAAGGCTCTTTATCAGGAAGTTATAATGTAATCTGTCAGATATCTTTTGTTTATTTATTAATCTACTGAGACAATTTCATCTACACCTTAAAGCTTGTTCATGTATTGCATTGTATTTTTTATTTGGATATATTGGGTCAAATCAATATTTTTAGCATCAAACTAATTTTGTCATGGTATACAACTTTCCATGTCATCTATGTATATATACATATATACACACACATACATGAATATATATATATATATATATATATATATTTATATGTGTGTGTGTGTGTGTGTGTGTGTGTGTGTGTGTGTGTGTATATATATATATAATTTTTTGTAAGTTTGTGATAGGGTTTCATGTTGCTTGCACTGACCTCAAATTAACTAAGTGTCATGATTGACTTCAAGCTTTAGAACTCCTGACTTCAGTTCTGCTAAGGTGTTCTTGAGTACGGTTTGCAATAATTTTACAGAGAAATTTTGTCTCTGTTGATTTGAAAAAAAATGAGCTTTACTTTTATCTTGTGTTGAACCCTTATCAAGTTTTGGCATGAGGGAAATTACATCCTTTATCTTTCATTTTGTGGAATAATTTGTGAGTTATTAGGAGAAGTTATTGTTTTAAACTTTGGTAGAACTCATGTGAATCAATCAAGCCACACACCTTATTAGTGGTAGATTGTATAACTGCTCTAATATCATTGTTAGTTATGATTCTGTTTATTTTTTATAACTTTTCTTAAATTATCTTTTTCTAGGACCTTGTGCTATTCTATTGATCAATCATTCTCAATCCATGAATTGTGACCCCTTTCAGGGTCTATCAACTCTTTAAAAGTGGTCTCATATCAGATATCTTGCATATGAAATATTTATATTAGAAAACAGTAGCCAAATTACAGTTATGAAATAACAATAAAATAATTTTGTGGTTGGGCATCACCACAAAATGAGAAACTTTATTAAAGTGTTGCAACATTAGGAAGGTGAAAAACTACTGCTCTGGATTTTTTCATTTTGGTGGTACACAGTTTCTTCATATTCCTGTGGATTCCAATAGAATCTATTTTGATTTCTTTCCTGTGAATTTGGATTTTGTTGTATAGTTTTTCTAATTTTAGGAATTTTCTAACTTCCTATAATAGCATGCCATTTTGTGAACAGTCAAACTTGGTATAGTGTGCTGGTAGTGCAACTCTAAGTGTGTACTTAGCATACATGAGGATCTGGGCTCAGGACTAGGGGTAAAAATCCTACAAACACAATCAGAAGGCCTGTTGGTTCAAGTGATACTGTCTATTTGAAACAGTTAAGTTTTTTTGCTTTTCTTAGATATTCACTATGATTGTGCTGAGGTTCTTGAGAATGAAGATCTACTCACAAATGTTTATCAAGTCAGAAGCAACACATACAGCATAGTGAGGTCCACTCAGTATATATACCTAGAGAGAAAACATCAGCCTGAGTAATTTGCTTATTTGAATTTATCCTTTATTTTATCTGGTTTTGACAGGGTCCAAATATGTTAACACAGAATTAGTATGACAAGAATTAAGCACTGTTTCCTGTAATTTCAAGACTGTTGTAATAATCAGACTTATTCCTTGAAAACTATAGTGATTATGTATTACTGAATTGTGGGACTCTGTTCAGAGCATTGTGGCTCTGGACCCTATAATAGAAGTAGAATATTTCAAAGGCTTAAAGATCTTAGGTATTGCCTGTAATAAGACCTTTTATTCCACAGATGAGGAGCAATAGTATATAAAACTTGTCAAGAATGACACAATTAACATGAATTCATTGATGACTACTCCTTCTTTTTAAAATGCTGGTTCTAAAATGAATAATGATACTGCTCTTCTCAAATGCTGTCTTGCTTTTTTTTGGACGTTTAAAAATAATAGAAATCACCTTTGCAGTCATTCTCATCTTGTGAGGAAAAGACTGTCCTTAACCAAGAGTGGCATTTAAAGTAGACATCTAGGATGTTTCCATACCAAGTGAAAAGGAACATAGTTGTAGGGCCTCCGGAAAAGCTCCTCAGGATGAAGTGTAGCAAGACTTTCAATAGTTCAGCCTCTTTTATAAAAACTAAAGAAGTTCTGCCAACAGCTTTCACTCTCCACCATTGAACCCTATACTTGCATTTGCATTATTCCTCTCAAAACATATTCTTATTACTTGGAGGAGATAAGCCAGAAGAACCATTATGTTTTTGTGTTAAATGTCCACAGAAAGCCATGAGTTACAGCTTAGGTCACTAATCTGACATGTTATGTAGAAAGATGTAGAACATATAAGAAGTAGGAGGAGCTTAGAAGAAGAAAGTTATGTCATAAAAGGCATGCCCTGAAAGGGGATATTAGGTGCACAGATATTTCCTCTCACTCTGCACTTGTCGGCCTCCTGGCAGAACAGTTTTACTCCACTACTATTTTTCTGTTCTGCCATGCCACAGACCACAAAACAATGAAGCCAAGGGATCAAGAACTGAAACTTCAGGAAGTGTGATCCAAAATTTCCTTTCTGATATGTAAGTTAATTCAGATGTCTTACTATACTGACAGAAATCTAACAAGGACCATTCCATCTATGTGCTGGCGGTATGTTTCCAGTTTTACCTTTTACTTAAACATTGTGCATTCTGACCTGATTTTATTCTCAATATGTTTATCTCATAATTATAGTGTACTTTTCAAATTTTAAATTATTCAGGACTGACAGTCTTTGCACAGTGGGTATTTTGGGGCCTATAATTAGTATAGAGTCAGTCTTACACAGTTAAATTCTCTAAGTTTCCCTGACATATATGATAAATAAGATACTTGTTTTTCTGTTTTATGGTAAGATGTATATCTTATATTATCTTCTTTAGTTTGATAACTCTTTAAATAGGATGAATATAACCATGCATTTTACTTCCCATCTTGCCCAGGTTGTGTGACATCCTTCATTTGTCTTGGTGTCCATTGTGATATTATAGAGAAGATGTTAATGGTAGCCAGAAAGTCTCAGGTCTTTGGTGCTAATAAATGCATCAGCCTATGAACAGGAAGAGGTAAGAGTGAGGAAGATTCTTCCTGTGCAGAGAAACTTACTTACCTTAAGCACAGCTCCAGGGTCCATGGAAAAAACTTTATTCCTATAAATGAGGCAATTTTTGAAAGGTATCTGAACATTTACACTGAATACTGTCTGGTGCTAATTTGGAATTTCATTTAGAACACTGTCCAAAACAGATTGCACACTGTAGAAACAGGTTTGTAATGCCAGCTAATTGTAAGGCTGACTTGAGAGAATCCCAAGTTCACAAGTTCAAGGCTTGTCTGGACTATCGAGTGATGCTAAGGTAAAACTAATAGATGTAGTGAGACTATCTTACAATATAAAGTAAAAAAGAGAGCTAGAGGTAGAGACTGCTAGATAGAACACTTACATGACATGAGTATGGCTCTAGATTTAATTATTTCTTTTCAATAAATAAAATATAATATAGGAAAATTGTTATGTTACTAAACATGATATAGTTATGTGATTTTTTAATCAATGAGGATTTTTATTGGAATAAAAATAAAAGAGATACGATTTTCCATAAATATGTGTTCATGCATGTATGTCAAGTGCATATGTGTCATTTGCATATGTGTTGTGTGCACATGTAGGTTATTGCCCGATTAAAATGAAGAGTATAATATCTCTGACATGAACATAGCAGCAGTGATCTACAAAGAGATTTTTAGGCAATTTGGGTATTTTGTACAAAAACTTTTGACCAGTGTCTATATAGATTTACATTATCTGTATTTGCATAATAAACATTTTATTCATTTACTTAACAAAAATATTTATAAATCATTGCCTGAGGAACTGCTGCATGCATATTTTTTTAACATTGATTAGGACACATGGTAGTCTGTATAGTGCAAAAGTGAAAATAATACTAATAAATACATCTTTTTTTTGGTTACCACATGAAAATTCAGCATTTTATTCAGCTTCAGATGTGATGATACTGGATATGAGATACCGAATGAAGCAAAGATGATCTCTTTCGAAGAAAGAAAGCCAAGATTTTTTTGGAGAAATTATGAATCAGTTATTCAGAAATTTGATGTTTTCCAATAAGTGATGTGTAAATGGGATTTTAAATGATGAATATTTTGAATTTTCTATGACCAATGTGTAGAATATTTTAAGCACAGCAGAGTCATCATAAATTGAAGCATGACTTCACAGAAAATAAACTACAGCCATTTGTTTACTTTTGCAATCACCTTCTATGTGGAAATAGCAGCAGGAATCTTAGAAAATGGATTCATAGCACTAGTGAATATCATGGACTGGGTCAAGAGAAGAAGGATCTCTACAGTGGATGAGATTCTCACTGCTGTGGCCCTAACCAGACTCATTTTTGTGTGCTCTATGCTCATTTGTATACTTTTATTCATACTGCGCCCACATTTGAATATGAGATCAGAATTGCTTACAGCAATGAGTATTATCTGGGTAGTGAACAACCATTTCAGCATCTGGCTTGCTACATGCCTTGGTGTCTTTTATTTTCTCAAGATAGCCAATTTTTCTAACTCCATTTTTCTTTACTTAAAGTGGAAAGCTAAAAAAGTGGTCTTAATGGTAATACTAGTATCACTGATTTTCTTAACTTTAAACATTTTATCTTTAGAGATGTATGATCAGTTATCAATTGATGTTTATGAAGGAAATATGTCATATAGCTTGAGGGATTCAACACAGTTTCTCAGAAATTTCTTATTTACCAACTCATCTAAAATGTTGTTAATCACCACCTCATCCCACGTTTTCTTACCCATCAACTCCCTGTTCATGCTCATACCCTTCTCAGTGTCCGTGGTAGCTTTTCTCCTGCTCATCTACTCACTGTGGAAGCATCACAAGAAGATGCAGGTCAATGCCAAACGACCTAGAGATGCTAGTACCATGGCACACATGAAAGCCTTGCAAACTGGGTTCTCTTTCCTACTGCTGTATGCAATATACTTACTTTTCATTATAATAGGAATTTTTAACCTTGGATTGATGACAAAAATAGTAATACTTTTATTTGACCACATTTCTGGAATATTTTTTCCTATAAGCCACTCATTTGTGCTGATTCTGGGAAACAGGAAGCTGAGACAAGCCTCTCTTTCTGTGCTGTCTTGTCTGAGGTGCCAGACCAAAGTTATGGACTCCTTGGGTCCCAAATAAATTTGAGAGTACTTTATGCAAAATCTTTAGGATCATCGATTCATAGGAAAAAATTGATTACATAGTGGAAAAAGAAAAAGTGATGTTTCAAAGCTGGGAGGGGTAATATATAGGAGGTTTGGATGTGGATGAAGTAGACTAGCATTATAAGTGATCTCAAAGGGGAAATGGGAAAGGATAGCTTTTCTGCAATGAAGAGGGAAGGAAATAATGGAGGATGAGGAGGGGTTTGATATATAAAGTGACAATAAGGATGGAATCATGCTATTCTAAGAAAACCTAACTAATTCAGAATATATATATATGCATAAATATAAATTCTATACACATCTTAAATGAACTTTTCTTATATGGCCTGATTGTATTCTCTCCAACAGTCAATGACGATGAGATAAAAAATCCAATACCAACAAGGACAAGGTTTTTGAGTTGTTTATCAGGGCTCTCAAAGAGACTCCTGAAACAAACAGCCTGTTGCTGTTGCTGTTGGCTAATTTCTAGGGGTGATATGGAAGTCCCAATTTCATTTGACACCATGTACTTCAGAAACAAGAGATTCAGAAAACTGGCCTTTCTGCTTTCTCCCTGAGGACTAGTTTTCATGCTATTAGAATTTGTTTGCAAAATTACAAAAGAGTTAGGCAACTGATAATCCTACCCCACTACGACACTTATGAACCACCACATCAATGACCAGCGAGCACCACTGCACAATAGCCCTATTGATCATTTAGTAGCACACATATCTTGGTGGTAACCAATTTCTCTGTAATTGGACTTAAGAGCCTTTCAACAAGAGGACTACCATGCCTGGCACAAAATTTTAGCTAACTACTAACAAACTGACTGAAATCATGGTTATTGGAGGAGAATATACAACAACTGATTTACTAAATCAGCATAATCCCTGACGACAATACATAAACATTTGCCAGTGTACTCACAAATAAATATAACCTTTATCTATCATCAAGAAAAATAATCTTCAAAACAGATGAGGATGAGTACAGAAAACCACAACCAACCAAATGTAGAGCTGTGACGCCCAGTCCCAATTCATATATTTATAAAGCAGTCAATACTTAAGACCCAGAGGAGAATTATGAAAGAGGCACAGAAATATTGTAAGTGTCAGAGAATCAAGGAATTTGCTTTGAGCTCATGTTACACCAGAAGCTATATCCATAAAGACTTATGAAAAAGATCATCCAAATATTAGCTGAACAAGGAGAACATTAATAAACATGTCAAAACAGACAATGAAAAGCCTACAAAGCATCAAATGTACATAAAGATCTACAGGCTTGAGAAAAGCTAAGAGAAGGAGAAGTAGTCCTCCCCAGGGAAGAGCATACCAATCAGCTTTTGAGTACTGAATGGTCATTTCTGAAAACACACAAACAAGTATTATATGCCCATATAGCCCATATATGTAAACCTATATGTGTGTTATATGAATATACATATATATATATTGCTTGCAGTAGCAACCAATGAAAAACAGAGGTCATAAATTTAAAGGCAGTGGGGATAGTGTTTGGAAGGTCTTAGAAGGAGGAAAGGGAATAGAGAAAAGTTGTAATTAAAATACAATCTCAAAACCAAAACAAATCAACCAGAGTACATTAGAAACATATTGTAAATAATCATACAATCTGACTCTGTAACATCTAATATTAGTCAGGTTTATGGGGGCAAATCAGCTGAAATTTGCATTGTATACAAATGTAACACAAAAATAAAATAATAAAAGATTTTTATTAAACTATTATTTGATAAGTATAGTCTTTAATATATTTGTAACATGCCTTTTCTGCATAACTAACATTTACATATTAATATTTGGAGTAACAATTAATTTAATGCATTATAGCCCAAGCATATGCAATTATGTGTACTTTTATATGAGGATCCTCATAGAGAATATTTTCCATCATCTTAAATATTTTGAACTTTGTGTTGTGTTAACCTTTTGAAATGTAACATGTGAGATATATGTATCCATTTGTGTCTAGGAGACAGGTACTGATTTGTGTACCTTTTGTATAGTGCTGTCTTAGAACTGGATAAACAGTTTCTTATTGGAGGGAGGAGAGATCCTCATCTACACTGGGAAAAGAAAGAGAACTTCTAAGTCTTTTGCTGCTTCTGATACTCATAAACCCTGGGAAGATAATCTACAATGTTGAATACACTTAAAACTTTCTAGAGGAAGGAGACTCTGAGCTACAGAACTGTTTGCAAGTCATGCACAGAGCTCCTGGAATGCAGCTCTCAAAAGTCACTGCAGTGTATGGGGTAGGCTTTTTGTCATGCACCTGCCTTTGAGTCACCCATGTTTCTGTAAATCAGCCTTTTCCATCCTCTTATAAATAACTCCAATAAACTCACTAGTTCACTAAGCTTGACTGTAGTTGAATCGTTTCTCTTGCCCACAAGTCTGAAATAGACTGTTATTCATGTCTTACAAAAATACGTATGGTGCATCAGATTTTTCTAAGACAGTTTAAACAAAATTCTTTTTACCACAGACAGTACCTTAATGATAGGCCAAAGAACTGAATTCACCCAAGTCCACCTTAACCAATGAGTTTACTGTAGGGTTTTTTGTTTGAATGTTTGCTTGCTTGCTTGCTTGCTTGCTTGCTTGCTTGATTGCTTGTTTTCTTTTAGCAATTTACTCAGAATTGAAACAATACATCAAGGAGAGGGAATGTCTTGAAAAGCTAAAACTTACAGGATTCACGATGTCCACTCACCAATGCTATGTAATCAGTAAACAACTAGTAGGAGACTAGAAACAGCTGAGTGGTCAGGAGGAGACTCTGTTGAGATGAGTTGCCTAAAAAATATTATGACTTTCAAATCAACTTCAAATAATACAACGAACATCATTTGGGAGTTGTCATCTATGTGGGAGTAGGCTTTTAGTTGTGCAGTTGATTTTGAGTTCAACCACACTTCTTTTAATTACATCTGAGACAATCTCACACAGAAAATTGCATACATAACAAAGCAAACCAAAATCAGCTAATTAATTTAAAATGTTGGACTTTAGTTTCTATTAATTTTCTTTGGTTTGTCATGATTCTGTACTTGAGAAAAGTACAAAAGTGTTTGTGTTTTCTCACCAGAAATAATCTCCCACAATATTGGTACATACTAACAGATCCTTGTTGAGTGGTACTTAGAGGTCTGTGAGCTATCTGAAGATGATGTTTAAAGATAAGGGGTCATATAGGGTACACTCCTGGAGGAAGAAAATTCAGTAAGCATGATTGATTAAAATAATTTTTTTGTTTTGTTATTTTTTATTGGGTCTTTTGTTTATTTTCATATCAAATGTTATCCCTTTTTCCAGGTCCCCTCCCAGAAAACCCCATTTCTCCTCCCCCTGCTTCTATGAGGGTGTTCTCCCACCCACACAGCCACTCCCACATCCCCACCCTGGGATTCCCCTATACTGAGGCATGGAGCATTCTCAGGATCAAGGGCCTCTCCTCCCTTTGATGCCTGACAAGGCCGTTCTCTGCAATATATGCAGGTGGAACCATGGTTCCCTCCATGTGTACTCTTTGGTCCTTTAGTTTCTGGGAGCTCTGGAGGAGGAGGGGTTTGGTTGGTTGGTATTGTTGTTCTACCTATGGGGTTGAAAATCCCTTCATCTCCTTCAGTCCTTTCTCTTGCTCCTCCATTGAGGACCAAATACTCAGCCCAATGGTTGCCTGAAAGCATTTGCCTCTGTATTTGTTAGACTCTAGCAGAGTCTCTCAGGAGACAGCTATATCAGGCCCCTGTCAGCATGCACTTCTTAGTACCCACAATAGTGTCTCATTTTGGTGACTGTACATAGGATGGATATCCAGGTGGGGCAGTCTCTGGATGGCCTTTTCTTCAGTGTCTGCTCCACACTTTGTCTCTGCATTTTCTTCCTGTGAATATTTTGTTCTCTCTTCTAAAAAGGACTGAAGCATTCATACTTTGGTCTTTCTTCTTCTTGAGCTTCATGTGATTTGTGATTTGTATCTTGGGTAATCCGAGTGTTTGAGCTGATATCATCTTATCAGTTAGTGTATATCATGTATGTTCTTTTGTGATTGGTTACTTCATTCACGATGATATTTTCTAGTTCCATCCATTTGCCTAAAAATTTCATTTAGCAATTGTTTTTAATAGCTGAGTAGTACTCCATTGTTTAAATATACCTCATTTTCTGTATCCATTCCTTTCTTGAAGGACATCTGGGTTCTTTCTAACTTCTGGCTATTATAAATAAGGCTGGTATGAACATAGTGGAGCATGTGTCCTTGTTTTATGTTAGAGCATCTTTTGGGTATATGCCCAGGACTGTTATAGCTGGATCCTCTGGTAATACTATATCCAATTTTCTGAGGAACTGCCAGACTGATTTACAGAGTGATTCTACCAGCCTGTAACCCACTAAAATAAACATTTGTTGGTGTTGGTTGTTAGTGTTGTTGTTATTGGTGGTAGTTGTGGTTATTGCAATAGTGGTTGTGGTGTGTGTTTCTGTATGCACGTGTGTGTGTGTGTGTTTGTGTGTGTATCTGTGTCTATGTGTTCGTTTATGTTTGTTTGTTTGTATTTATAATTTACTCAGTTTGTATGATGCAAATTGTATATGTGTTTTCATGGCTGATCATTTAGTATTGGATAACCAATTGGTGTGTTCATCCATTGAGAAGACTATTATTTCTACTTTTGTGATTTTTAGTTACCTATATTCCTTTGGGATGAGGTCTGTCAAGGTTTTACCCATCCATGATTATTGGTGCTCTTGTTCAATTCATGTATAGGCATCTCTATTGGTAATGTTTATGGGTTTAGCTCCTGAAATTCCTAGTATACTGAATCTCATAGCAAACATTCTGTTCCTTAGGCTCTTGCTCTCTTTCCAGCCCTTCTTTCTGTACCAGTTCTTGGACATCAGGTGTTAGAGTGAACTGTAGATGTACAGGATCCACAACTCTGTCTTTTGATTGATCGTGCTTTTCTATAGTAGTCTCTTATCTGTTGCAAAGATAATTTTCTTTGATAAAGGGTGAGGACTTATCTTGTTATGTGTTAGAAATAAGAGGTAATTTCATTAAATTGGTGGAAATTGTTACTATAGTAAGATTTAGATGTTGACACACATAAAGGAGAACATGGTCATTAATTCTGTATGTAAAGTAAAACCTACAGTAAGAGAGAATTTTATATATTTCAAAATATTTATTGTTTATTTGCATGAAAACATCCTTCCAATAGTAGAGCATGCCCATGGAATAGATTTTCTTGTTCTCCTAATGTTACTAATTGATTTGCTTATTCAATTAATAAATATAAGTGCATGTTGAACATCTGTTATATATGCTTTTGGTGATATTTTCATAAAATCTGAAATCTATGAAATGAAAACCAAGAGTCTGTAATATGTGTAAATGATAAGACATATGTATGTAGCTATAATCTCTATTCTTCTAATCTTTATAGTGTTGATAAGACATATGTATGTAGCTATGATCTCTATTCTTCAAATCTTTATAATGTTCCTATACATATAAAGTAGGTATTCTTTTTTCATGTAAAGAAACCTAAATAAATCCTATGGAATTATCTATCTTTACTTGTCTTATATATTACTAATTGTGAGATCTTTTAAGGATATCAAGGGAAAGAAAAAAGATGAGACACATGTCCACAAAAGGAGTTGCCACTCCTCCAATTGGGTAACATCATTGGAGTACATGAGGTGACCATGCCATATGTGGTCACTCTGCACTTCATTTAGTCAGGGCTTCTTCCTCTCCATATATGCCTGGAAATATCCCACAGTGTGACTGGGGAAAAACACAAATGCTTGATATTTTTGTGGATCATAGCTGACTAGAACTTCTAATTACTTCCATATCTTGGAAACGTGCAATGCACTCCTATTAAAGAAGAGATGAAGGAAACTTTTATGTTTGACCCAGTTCAAATAATCTGAATCCTGTGTCCTAAATGTACATATGCCAGTGGTATAGGTGGACCATGTGGAAGACTTAATTGTTTTGCTAGTGTTTGTGGATTCTCCATAATGATTCCCAGAGTGGCTGCATCCGTTTGAATTTCTCTAACTATAAATAATCACCCTATTCCACCATACTTCCCACCATTTGTTGTTACTTGTAAGAAGTACAGTGAGTACGTAATATAAGTAAGGCAGCAGATTCTGTTTCCTGCACTACTACAAAAATAGTTCAAAAACAGGAAGACGAACTTGTTTCAGTAAACCTGAGCAAGGTATGACATAAAGCACTGGACAGTTACGGAAAGCTTAAGCTAAATGTTTCCATTTTTTCATTATTTTGAGCATCTTCTACTTTATCTACATATCCATCTTATGAGATTAGATAGTCCATTTGTCCCAAAATTTAAGAGTGTATATACATATAGATCTCTTAAATAACCAGAGACAAAAGAGAATGTACAATAATTTTAATAAATTTTTTAATGATTTTTCTTAAATCACAGTGTTGATGACCTATATTCTAATTTCTTTTATTTAAAAGAGTAAAATAGGTTTTGATGATGAGATAGTGGATAATTTTTTATAACTATGCAAATTTAAATAAAGAACATTTTAAAGTAAGCTATGATAGGCTTAATAAATTTAATTATTAGATTTAGGTTTAGTCAATATACGACATTTACCATGAATGAATAATTGAGTAAGAAAGACAGGTAACTCAGAAGCACACATACATACAACATTTATTTTTTTACTGAGAACTTATCTGTCTAAGGAAATGTAATTTCTCACTCTTTCACATAATCATAGGGAAAATTCCTTTTCTACAGGGACCTTTGAAGAAAAGTTTGTTCAGGTGAAAATTTTATGTGGCTATATCCAATTCAGAATCAAAATACGGTGATGGCCTCAGGGAAGTCCTTTCATGCTCAGTGTACCCCCAATACATACTTGTGATGAGAAGAAGTCCAGGCTATCTCAACATGTACACTACAGATCTTCAACAGCAGGTTTGTTTATTTTCTTTTTAGTCTTTTTTTTCCAGAGTTCAATTTTGGTACAAAGAAGGAGCAAAGTTAGAGCAAGCCTCTTGATTTGACATGGAGGGAATGTTTATATATCTAATTTCTAGTAATTTTGTGAAAATGTGCCCATTGCTTCCCTGATATACTGTTTCCATGTTTCTTTCCTTGAATGAAGACAAGATAACCTCATATATTTTCCTTATAATCTTTTACCTACCTATAGCTATAGTGATAAGTATAGCTAATTAATTTGCCCTCATAGTTTTTCTAGGTATCAATCTTTTTAAAGATTGATATTGTTTCAGGCAACTTAGCATAGGGCCAGTCATATACACTGGAATAAATATGAACATGTTTTTCTACTTGTATATTGTTCACATTGTTATATTGTCCCTTTACTTACAACACAGCTATCAAAGAAGAAAGAAGGAGTAGCTAATGTTAGTTTTCCCAAATTTTATAAAGTCATGTGTCTTCATGTCTGCAGTAAAAATGTGTGAACTGATGTTGACATAAACGAGGGAGGGAAAATAATTCTATAGGTACTTAGTGACTATAGATAAATGTATCCTATGGGGAAAGTGTCAGACAGTAAAGAAAATGGGCTTCTGCTGTGTATATAGCCTCATTCCCCTTACTGAATGATTTCTGTGACTGAAAGGATTATCATACATATGTTTGCATCATAAACTAGTACAATTTTACACAATGTTTGCAGTCAGCATTCTAATACATATTATAGAATATATATATATGTATATATATATATATATATTAGCATTTTTAAACAACAGCACGATAAAAATTATTAGTGTACCATGCATGAACTACATGATTCAGACAGGCTGAATGGAAGAAGAAAATAATGTTGAATGGGTTTTGTATTCAAATAATGAGTGCATGGAAATTGGCATGAGCATTACTTTGCATAAAATCAAATGATGAACATGTATATTCTAAGTACTGAACCTTTGGAAACTAATGATTTTCATGATATTATTGGGTTGTGAGCGTTTTCAGTAAGTGATTTGCATACTGTACATATGCTTGAAACCTAGCTGATTCAAAAATTTCTGAGGTCATGTGGTACTAAGGAATTAATAGGTACAAATTCATATTTTTGATGCCTTATATAAATGATAGACATTTTACAATTTACCTAATATTCACTCTAACAGATTAACATATATATATATATATATGAAGAAAATGAAAAAAAACAATGAACAATGGAAATAAATATATATTCATTACTTAGCATAAGAGATCAACATTTCCTTCACCAAAATTTGCAATGTCTCTAGGCTGCTGTGTATAATGCAAATCACATCTAGATGGAAGTCAGTTCTTCTCTCTAGGAAAATAAAAGACTTTTATGATGGAAAAGATGAAGCCACTAGCACGGCTTATTGGCTTCTTTGGGATTAGACCTGTAAGTTGTTTAAAGGAACATGATATGGAGCTTTGTATATTGAATATGTATGACATTATTTGCAGCATATTTTAAAGAACCCCAGGTAGTGATGCTAGAAATTGAAACATCCAAGTGAAGATGAATGGTGTCCTACACATCACATTTATAATCATTCTGAGTGTGGAATTTATAATGGGCACCGTGGGCAATGGATTCATAGCAGTGGTGAACATCATGGACTTGGTAAAGGGAAGAAAGATCTCTTCAGCGGATCAGATCCTCATTGCTCTGGCCATCTCCAGAATTGCACTGCTGTGTTTAGTATTAGTTAGTTGGTGGCTGTATATGCTCTACCCAGGACAATGGATGACTGAAAGGATAGATGGCATAATACACAGTCTATGGACAACATTAAACCAGATTAGTCTCTGGTTTGCTACAAGCCTCAGCATCTTTTGTTTTTTCAAGATAGCAAATTTTTCCAATACTATTTTCCTTTATTTAAAGGTCAGAGTTAAAAAGGTTATGACAGGGACATTAATAATGTCTTTGGTTCTGTTGTGCTTAAATATTATAATTATTAATACACCGGAGAACGTTTCAGTCACCGAATATAATGTAACAATGTCTAACCGCTTGATCTTGACTAACACACAGCTTTCTATGCTGTTTTTATTTGCTAACACAGTGTTTGGGTTCATACCTTTTGCTGTGTCACTGGTCACTTTTCTCCTACTCATTTTCTCCCTGTGGAAACATCAGAGGAAGATGCAACACAGTGCCCAAGGATGCAGTGATGTCAGCACCAAGGCCCACACCAGAGCCTTGCAGACACTGATTGCCTCCATTTTCCTGTATTCCATTTTCTTCCTGTCTCTTGTTGTCAAAGTTTGGACTTCTCTGCTTCTGGAGAGAACATTGCTACTTTTTATTACACAGGCTGCAAGAACAGCTTTTCCCTCGGTGCACTCCTGGGTCCTGATTCTGGGCAATGCTAAACTCAGAAAGGCTTCTCTCTCTGTACTCTTATGGCTGAAGTACATGCACAAAGAAGGAAAGTCAAGAGCATACAGACCTGGGGTTTGTTTATGTGGATCATCTTGCATATCTTAGAGGAAAATGGATTACCAGACATTCATGCATTTATAAATTTTCAGGTCTGAGTTATATAAAAATGTTCTATATTTTTATATTGCAAGATAATGGTTTATAAGTTTTTTCAACTTATAAGTATGCTCTAAGCATCTTCCAGTCTTTGTAGAACAGATAAAAACATGTTTGCATGGATAAAAAATTGTATAAATGTATATTTCTTTAATGCAAGACACGGTTATAACAAACATTAATTTTATAATAGTTCATTCTCTTTAAATATCACAGAAAAAGTAATCTAATACAGGATATATATTTGCACATATTTCTTAAAGTAGAACTTTATTTTCTTAAATAACTTGTTTGTTAGGATACATTTTTTTTTGTCTAGCACAAGATTGGATCATTTTGGATAAAACAGCTTCATTTGAGTAAAAGCCTCTATCTAACAGGGCAGTCAGTGTGTCTGTGCAATGTTTTTATTGATTTATGATTATGTGGGTAGACACAACTCACTTTTGGTAATGTCACCTCTGGGATAGTGTTTCAGGCTTGTATAAAGGTACAGTCTGAGCAATCCATGAAAAGCAAGCCAATAATCATCATTCCTTCATGGCCTTTTCATCAGTTTCTGTCTCTGTATTGTTTTCTCGATTCCCTACCCTGACTTCCCTTCAGGTTGACTGAGTTTTATGTTGAAATAGACACTTTCCTCACAAACTTGCTTTTTTTGTCATAATGTTTGCCACTATAGTAGACACCC
Source organism: Grammomys surdaster (assembly GCF_004785775.1). NCBI lineage: Eukaryota > Metazoa > Chordata > Mammalia > Rodentia > Muridae > Grammomys > Grammomys surdaster. The sequence goes on from NW_021604792.1 coordinate 8,465,589, forward strand.
TACTAGGATGTATACTTAAAAATATTTTTATATGTTAAAAGCTTAAATATTATATTGGAAATGGCATAAACCATTTAGATTATGGGAAATAATATAAGATGTTCATCATTTAAAATGTAAGATTCAACCAACAATTTTCAAAAACAACTTGTCAATGTGTATCTCCATATTAACAGGTTGGACAACAACCAGTTTGTCATAGAAATAAAAATTTAGAGTAAGTTGTAACTGATCAATAGGAAATAAATGTGGATTGTTTCATATGGCTCCATGCTGTGAATGACACAATAAGGAGATCAAAAAAGTGAATTTATACTGGGAGCCCTCTGGTCTTAGCCAGTCGGATGAGTGGAAATATACAAACTGGAGAAGTGAAAGATATGGAGACCCTCTAGCTGTACCAGAGACATGGGAGATTAGAGAATCTCAGGACTCAAATGGAAGGACCTTAGATAAAATGTCCTGCAATGGGGAGAGGGAACATGTAGAGTCCACCTCCTGTAAGGACATCAAGCAGAGAGATTGGGTTGCCATCCAACAGTCAGAAAATCTGACCCACAACTGTTCCTATCTAAAAGAACTCCAGGGCAAAATGGAAGAGCCTGAGGGAAAAGAGGTCGAGTGACAAGCTCAAATTGAAATCCAGCTCAAGGGGACCCTCCAAGGCCTGACACTATTACTGATGCTATGGTGTGTTTACAGACAGGAGCCTAGCATGGCTGCCCTCTGAAAGTCTCAACAACCAGCTGAGTTAGATGCAGATACTTATGGCTAACTAATGAACAGAAGCCTGGGTCTGCTGTTGTTGAATTAAGGAATAGCTGGAAGAAGCTGATGAGGAGGGCCATCCTATAGGAAAACCAGCAGTCTAACCTAGCTAGAGCAAGACCCCTGGCACATATACAGCAGAGGATTGCCTGGTCTGTCCTTAGTGAGAGAAGATGCACCTAAACCTTCAGAAACTGGAGGGTCCAGGAAATGGGGAGGCTTGGTGTTTGTGTTGTGGCTGGAGGGTGAGGTGAAGACATCCTCTTATAGTTAGTGGAGGAGTAATGAGATGATTAACTGTGGAAGGGCCGACCTGGAAAAGCATAACCATTTGATTTTTTAAAAAATGAATTTATAAATAATTTTTAAAATAATATATTTGCAAGAAGGGTAAGAAGAAGGAAATATTACATAAGCACTTTATATAGAGTGGAGTGGAGTATATCTATAAGAATGTAGGAATTGTACTTTTAAAATTTTTTCTATAGTCATAAATTTTCAAAATTTTATGCTTCATTTAATAATGAAAATTTTCCAGTTGCTTTTTCATTGTTGCTGATGTTTGGGTAGGTTCTTTCTTAGATTCCCATATATAATGTCTTTGTTTATTCATTTGTTTAAAATATAAACATTTCATAAACATCTTTCTGCCCTTGCTCTTAACCAAAGTTCAAGCAATTATGCTTATATTTTTGGTTTACATATTTGGAGATATAATCTGGGGAAACAGATACCATTAAATAAAATGTGGGTGTTCTCAGTAGAAAATTGGATGCTTTGATATTTATGTAGCAGAAACTCTGTATTTTCCATACCTTTCCTTCCCACATGTGTGATGAAATGTTTTTTCATGTGAGGAAGTTCCGATTCTGATAAGGAAAAGGCTTAACATTAAGTTGCTAGAATTTTTACTGTTTCATCTCTAATCTATAGTTGCTCCTATGTATATAATCTTTGCCTTCACTCATATTTATGAAATTTCAATTTATATATATATACTTAAATTATATAAATTTAGTATGTAAAGTTGGTATAATGTTACTTATGTATACATGTTTTCAGGAAAGGACACTTCATATTAGATAACTTATTTAGAGTTTATTCTCTTGGAATGAATATTTTTATGCACTTTTAGTATTCTCTAGTTTCTTGTAGTTCTTTGTTTGGGGTTGGGGCCCTTTGAGAATTCCCTGTTCCATGCTAGCTTGTCTATTGGTATTTTCCAATTCAGGTGTTCTTAGCAAGCTCTATTGTGACTTCATGGCTGTAGCTTCCCTGACATTTCTAGGAGATTCAGTTTCACAGCAGGGTTCCTGTTTGTATTGTTTTTCTGCCCTCTCTATCACAGTGCTCCAAGATCCTTAGGCTCAGTAATTCTTTGATAGGTAGATGAATTAGGACCGGGAATCATCAATCACTTGTTCTCTGTAGCATTTTGATCTGTTGTAACTATCTGTCATATTTTCTCTCTGTTGCAAAGAGAAGCTTCTTTGTTAAGGAATGAAAGCTACACATTTCTGTGTGTATAAGAATATGTATTTAGAATGCAGACAGGAATTATGTTAGTTTAGTAAATTGGTAATATAGATATTTCTATGAGATCCTTGACCCCAGGATATCTAGACAATAATATTTAAAATTCATTCTCTGAGAATTCATACATGTTCAAAATATATAACTATTGTATCTATAGCTTATTTTTTCTTCAATTACCCCAGACAACCTTCACCAGCACAGGTGTCCTCCACCTTTAATTCTTTTCCTTACTCTCACAGTGTCCAACAAGTGATGGCTGTGTATATAATGAAGACAACTTTAATAACACATATGCATAAATTTCTTTTAAATCTGAAGACATACCTTAGATACTAAATTTGGTTTATTCAAAATAACAATATAGGCATGTACATATGGACAGAGAGATAGAGAGAGACAAAGAAAGAGACATAGTCAGAGACAAAGAATGAGATTGAGAGAGAATGAAAGAAAGTGAGAGAGAAGGCATACAATAAAGGAACATGAGTAACTGAGCAACAAATATAGGCTGAAAATATATCAAATATAGGACCAAACATATATAAAAGTCTTGAAAGAAATACATTAGTTATTATAAAATGGCATAATTATATACCACTCTATTTTTGTGTTTCTCTATATGTGTGTGTGTGTATCATATATATATATATATATATATATATATATATATATATATATATATA
>NW_021604792.1:8468585-8516077 GCF_004785775.1 Grammomys surdaster
ATTGGGAAAAAGTAACTGTCACCATATTTACTTATGAAAGAAGGGTATGTATAGCTTAAAAAGATGTTTTTACTTCTAGTTACAGATAATAATTTATATCTTATCATACTCTACTATTATGTTTAGAAAGCAGATGAAATATGTACATAGAATTGGTGCTACTAAAGGTGTTTTTGTTGTTGTTGGTAGTTGTTGTTGTGTGTGTGTTTACTGCTTGTAAATAATACAATATTCTTTGTATTTATAATTCTTTCAAGACTTCAATCAGGAAGTTATAAGTAAGTTTGTAAAATACCTTTCCTGAATCTACTCAGAAAATGTCATCTATGCCTTTTAGCTTGTTTATTTAATGCATTGCATTATTTATTTGGATTTATTGGATCAGACCTATATGTTTAAAATAAAACTAATTTAGTCATGGTACAGAACCTTCCATAGATATATGCATACATACATACATACATACAACATATATACAAACATACATACACAAAAGCACCTACACATTAACACACAAACACACATACTCACATAACACAAGTTAATGTGTTAATATTTAGTAAAACTCTATAGAATCAATCAGTCCCCAGACTTTATAAGTGTTTAGATTTTGTAACTGCTACAATATTGTTGTTTCTTATGATTCTGTTAATTTTTTATAATAGTGATTAAACTTTGTTAAATCATATGAATCTAGGACTTTATTCTCTTGTATTGAACAGTTTTTATCAGTCTGTAGATTGTGACTCCTTTGGGGATTTATCAACACTTTAACAGTGGTTTCATATCACATATCTTGCATATCAGACATTTATACTATGATTCAGAACAGTAGCAAAATTACAGTTATAAAATAGCAATAATATAATTTCATGGTTGGGGGTCACCACAACGTTAGGAACTGTATTAAAGTGTTGCTGCATTAGAAATATAGATTTTTTTTTCGTTTTGGTGGTGTAATGTTTTTTCATGTTACTCTAGTTTTCAATGGAATCTATTTTAACTTCTGTTTGCTGAAAGCATTTTGTTATTTTAGGAATTTTCACTTTCTTATAATAGCATGACATTTTATGAACAGTAAAAGTTGGTGCGGGGTGCGGGTGGTGAAACTAAGTGTGTACGTAGCAGGCATGAGTACGTGTGTTCAGGTTCAGGAATAAAGTAACACAAATACAATCAGAAGACCTGGTAGCTCAAGTGATATAGGCTGTATGAAGCAGTGAAGTTTTTTGCTTTTCTTAGAAACCCATTTAATTGACAATGAACATCTACTGAAAGATGTTTATGAATCCAGAAGCAACATACACAACAACAGAGATGATGTCTGCCCACCTAGTAGCATCAGCCTGAATAATAAAAATCTATGCTTATCTGCATTCATCCTGTATTTCATCTGGTTATGACAGAGTCCAAGTATGTTAATCCAGCGCAAGTATGACAAAAATTTTACAAAGATTCCTGTAATTTCAAGACTGTTGTTGCAAACAGTGTTATTCTATGAAGACTATAGTGATTATGCATTACTGAGTCCTGGGACTCTGTTCAGAGCCCTGTGGCTCAGAACCTACAATAGAAGTAGAATATTTCACAAGTTTAAAGATATTAAGGCTTTTTTATTCCACAGATGAGGAGCAATACAAAATTTGGACACCTGGCAAATTGATACATTTCAACCATACATTAAGGATTAGATATAACACACAAATTATATATGTATATATATGTATATATATGTATGTATATGTATATGTATATGTATATGTATATGTATATGTATATGTATATGTATATGTATATGTATATGTATATGTATATGTATATGTATATGTATATGTATATGTATATGTATATGTATATATAGGCTTGGACAGGAGGCAAATTTTTGAGGGAGAGGACCTGATATTTAGAAACCAACACTTCATTTAGTGGACTACAAAATTTCTTGTGTTCAAATATTTAATTCATGCAAGACCAAATGACAGCAGGACATAACCATATCAAGTGTTTTAGGATTGATCACTAAGTGTCCTGAGCTAATTCTCCTTTTTTGTTTCTTCTCTCCCTAATTATAACAGAGCCTCCGAGGTTCTATTAATCAATGTATTTCCAGTTCTGAAGATGCAATTGTTTAATGTGCTGTCATATATTTTCTTTACCTGGTCCACAAAGCATTAAGGTGATTACCCTCATTTGTTTCATTATGATTCTTGTATTTAGATATATGTTGATTTTTGAATTTATTTGCACTGTATAACATTCTATTTTTACCTTCAACAGTACAAGTTAAAATTAAAAACAACACTACTAAAAATCCACACAAATGAAAGCATAATTTTTCTTTCTCTTCAATCATAGAGATTTTATATGGAGGTTTATATAACAATACATTAATAGACAAAGAGTTATAATTTTAGAAACAATGAACAATGTATACAGATACATAGATAACTATGTATGATTTAGCACATTAATTATGTTTTCTACAGGCAATATATACAACTTGTCAAGAATGACACAACTAACATGAAATTAATTGATTACTTCTCCTTCTTAATAAAATGCTGGTTCTAAAATAAATAATGACACTGATCTCCTAAAATGCCTTCTTTCTATTTTGAACCTTGCAAATAGTGGAAGTTATTCTTATTTTAAATGAAAAAGATTGTCCTTGAAGTGGTGTGGCCTTTTAATTGGATGTCAAGTGGATATTCAAGTGAATCTCTGTTTCCATACAGAGTGAAAGGAAACAGTGGTAGTGCCTCAGACAAGGTCTTAAGAATGGAGTGTACGAAACCTTACTTAGTTCAGCCCCTTTTCTAAAACTCAGAAAATTCTGCCATCAGCTTTCCCTCCACACAGTTGGGCCCTATTCTTGTATTTGCATTATTACTCTCATAGCATATTCTTATTACTTGGGGGAGATAAGCCAGAAGAACAATTACATATTTATGTTAAATGCCCATGTAAAGCAATAAATCACACCCGAGGTCACTAATCTGGTGTGCTACAGAAAGATGTGGAACCTATAAGAAGTAGGAGGAGCTTAGAAGTAGGAAATTACATCACAGGAGGCATGCTCTGAAAGGGGATATTAGGGGCACAGGTGTTTCCTCTCACTCTACACGGGTTTGCCTCATGGCAGGAACAGTTTTACTCCACGAGAGCTTCGCTATTCTGCCATACCACAAACCACAAAACAATGGAGCCAAGAGATAAGAGCTGAAACTTCAAGAAGTCTGTACCAAAATTTTCTTCTTTATAGGTAAATTCATTCAGATGTTTTACTATACTGGAAAAAAATACAATGAAGACCAATCTATCTCTGTGTTGGTGCTATGTTTGTTTCCTTTTATTCCCTTAAACTGTGCATCCTTGCCTGACTTGTTTTTCAATTTATTTATCTCCTAATTGTAGTGTACTGGTAAATTTTAAATTATATAGGACTGCTAGTCTTTGCATAGTGTGTTTCTTAGTGCCCTATAAGCAAGGTTGAGTCAGTCTTTTACTATATAATTCTCCAGTTTTCCCTTCCATTTATGATAAGTAAGATACTTGTTTTTTCTGTTTTATGGTAATATGTAATATATTATTTTCTTTAGTTTGATAAGTCCTTAAATAGGATGACTATAACCATGCTTTTTACTTTCCATCTTGCCTAGGTTGTTTATCACTCTTAACATGTCCTGGGTTCCATTGTGATGTTAACAAAGAAGATGTTAATGGTAGGCAAGGAAGAGTAGACATAAAGCTTCAGATCTTTGCTACTAATAAAGGCATCAACCTATGGACAGAAAGAGGTAAGAGTGTGGAAGATTCTTCCTGTGCAAAGGAAGTCATTTACCTTAAACACAGCTCCAGAGACCATGGAAAATTCTTCATTCCTACACTTGGAGCAATATTTTGAACACTTCACTGTAATACTGTGGATTGGTAACAGAATTCTGTTTAGAATTATATCAAAAACTATGAGGGAAGCTGTGCCTTGGGGCTACAAGTGTAATCGTAACTAAAAGGTTGGAGAATCACAAGTCTATGGTTTTCTGGAATAGAGTGACTCTAAGGCGAGACTAAGCAATTCAGTGAGACTATCTTACAATATAAAGTGAAAAAAGATTGCTAGAGGCATGGCTTGTCAGAACACTTTCAGGACAGCAGTAGGTCTCAATATTTTATTATAATTTTTGTAATAAGTAAAACAAAATACAGGGAATTGTCATGATTCTAAGCATGATATAAATACATGATTATTGAATCAGTGAGAAATTTTATTGGTATGAAAACAGAAAAGGGTTGATTTTCCATAAAAGGGATATTTGTGCATGTGTGTCTTGTACATCTATAAATGACTGCCAATATGGTGTTATATAAATTAAAATGACTAGTATAATTTTGGTGAAATAAACATAGGAACAGTAGTATTCAAATAGATTTTTATATAATTTTGGTACTGTGTAGAAAGATTTTTGACCAATGTCTACAAAGATTGTTGCGTGTGTGTTTGTGTGTGTGCGCACATAGTAAAGAGTTTCATTAACTTACTTAACAAGAATAATTATAAATCATTACCTAGGGATGTACCACGTGCCTAATTTTTGTAGTATTGCTCAGAAACCAAGTTGTGTGACTAAAATGTGCAAATAGGGATAAAGTGAACATAATGCAAATAAATATATCTTTTTTATAGGTTAGCACATGAAAATTCAGCATATTATTCAACTTTAGAAAGCTGAATATAAGATACAATGTCTGGAGAAAACAGAGTTGAACTCTTTTGGAAGAGAAAGCCAAGATTTTCGTAAAGAATATATGAAGCAATTCCTGGATAATTTAGATGGTTCCTAGTCATTAATGTGTATATGGGATTTTAAAGCATCATTATTTGGATTTTTTAACAGCAAATAAGTGGAGCTTTTTAAATGAAGCAGAGACATTATAAATTGAAGCATGTTCTCACTGACAATACAGAACAGTGAATTGTTTACTTTTATAATCATATTCTTTGTGGAAGTAGTAATGGGGATCTTAGGAAATGGATTCATAGCAGTAGTGAATATCATAGACTGGGCCAAGAGAAGAAAGATTTCTTCAGTGGATCAGATTCTTACCGCTTTGGCCCTTACCAGACTCATTTATGTGTGGTCTTTACTCATTTGTATACTGTTATTCATACTCTGCCCACGTTTGCTTATGAGATCAGAAATGTTTACAGCAATGGGCATTATCTGGGTAGTGAACAACCATTTCAGCATCTGGCTTGCTACATGCCTTGGTGTCTTTTATTTTCTCAAGATAGCCAATTTTTCTAACTCTTTCTTTCTCTACCTAAAGTGGAGAGTTAAAAAGGTGGTTTTAATGATAATACTGGTATCAATAATTTTCTTGATCTTAAACCTGTTATCTTTAAGGCTGTATGATCATTTCTCAATTGAGGTTTATGAAGGAAATGTATCTTATAGTTTGAGGAATTCACCACAATTTCCAAGAATTTTCTTATTCACCAACTTATCCAAAATTTTCTTAATCACCACCTCATCCCAAGTTTTATTACCCATAAACTCATTTTTCATGCTCATACCCTTCACAATTTCCTTGGTAGCTTTTCTCATGCTCATCTCCTCACTGTGGAAGCATCACAAGAAGATGCAGGTCAAGGCCAGACAACCTAGAGATGCCAGCACCATAGCCCACATGAAAGCCTTGCAAACTGGGTTCTCCTTCCTACTACTGTATACAATATACTTACTTTTTATTGTCATAGGAATTTTGAGCTATGGATTGATGGGTCGAAAACTAGTACTTTTATTTGACCACATTTCTGGAATAGTTTTTCCTGTAAGCCACTCATTTGTGCTGATTCTTGGAAACAGTAAGCTGAGACAAGCCGCTCTTTCTGTGCTGCCTTCTCTGAGTTGCTGGGCCAAAGATATGGACACCATGGGTCCCTAATATATTCCATAATTCCTTGGACAAAATCTTGAGATCTTATAGGGGAAAAAGAAACTCTGGAGCTTCAAAGCTGTGATGGGTAAAACATTGGACGTTCGAGGAGGTTAAAGATTCTAGCAGAATATAAGTGATCTCATGGGAAACTGGATAGGGGAGCAAATTTAGGAAATTAAAAGGGAGGTAAATACAGGAGTAGGATGGATTATATAGGAAAAAATGACAACAAGAATGGAATCATTCTATGCTACGAAAACCTATAGTGCATTTAATTCATGGCTCTCCAACAGACTCCTGAAATATTCTGCCTACTGGTGGTGACATTGTTGAAATACTAGTGGTGAAATTTAAATCCTCATTTCCCAGGATACCATGCATTATAGCAATAGGAAATTGCCTGTCTGTTTTCTCCCAGAGGACTAGCTTTTATGGGATCAGAAGAAACTGTGCAAGGTTCTAAATGTTTGGAGGCAACTAATAGTCCTATTCCACTATGACACTTATGAACTGCATCAATGACCAGCGACCACCATTGCACAATAGCCCTATTGGTTCAGTAGTGGCACACTTATCTTATTGGTAAGCAATTTCTCTGTAACTGGACTTACCGGTCTTTCAAACAAGGGGATCATCATGCCCACTACAGTAAAATTAGGTAAATATTCACCAAATAACTGAGTGAAATTATTGTTATTGGACAAGAATATACAACTGATTTACTAAATCAGCATAACCCTGACAAAAGTATATGAACATCAGTCAATAACCTCACAAACAAATGTAATCTTCATCTGTCATCAAGAAAACAAATCTTCAAAACAGATGAGGATGACTTCAGAAAATCACATCAAACAAGATGCAATGTTTTGAAGTTGATTCCAAAGAATACATCTATAATGTAGTCCAAAACCTGAGACTCAGAGAACACTATAGAAGCAGGACAGAAAGATCATAAGAGTCAAAAGATTAAAGACTTTGCTTTTAGTTTATGTCTTTTAGTAACAGCTGATTCTATATCCTTAAAGAATCACCAGCCTGACCACTCAAATATCAACTGAATAAGGGGGACATTGACAAACATATCAAAGTGGACTAGGATAGCATGAAATATACAGAAAGATCTACAGGCCTGAATAAAGCCATGAGCTGGAGAGAAAGTCCTCACCAGGGAGAAGCACACCAGCTGCAATTCCAGTGCCAAAAATACACATACAAGTATAAGGCCATATATATATATATATATATATATATATATATATATATATATATATAATTTATACACACATATGTATACTATCTGTGTATATATATATTTATATATGTATATTATATGGACACAAATATATACATGGACACATATATACACACAAATATTTACAAGCATGCAATAAAAAACAATGAAAAAAGAGGCCCCAAATTTGAAGAAGATGAAGAAAGTTATTTGCAAGATCTTGGATGGATGAAAGGGAATATAGAAATTTTGTAATTAAAATACAATCTCAAGCCCTTCGGCCCCTGCCTGGTCCCTTGGACTGGAGCAGACACAGAGTCGGTCTGCTCCTGTCCTGTGGAGAAACTGAATCCTGAGTCATCCAGGAGCCACTGCACTCAGAGCAGCTGGTAAGAACTCCATCTCACTCCCTAAGCCCCAGAAAAATATCTGGGAGCCAGGGACATCCAGGGCACAGCAGCTACCCAAACCCCGCCCCTCCGGAATTCCACTTCCCTTTGGCCCCTGCCTGGTCCCTGGGACTGGAGCAGACACAGAGTAGGTCTGCTCCTGTCCTGTGGAGAAACTGAATCCTGAGTCATCGAGAAGCCACTACACTCAGAGCAGCTGAAACTGAATTCTGAGTCATCAGAGACCCACTGCACTCAGAGCAGCTGGAGCCACTGCACTCAGAGCAGCTGACACAGAGTTGGTCTGCTCCTGTCCTGTGGAGAAACTGAATCCTGAGTCATCTAGGAGCCACTGCACTCAGAGCAGCTGAAACTGAATCCTGAGTCATCGAGAACCCAGTGCACTCAGAGCAGCCGAGGAGCCACTGCACTCAGAACAGAAGGATTACCAGATCTAAGAGGTGGCCTGAGTCCCAGGAGTTCTTCCACCCGGGAGATTAGGGGCATAAGACCACAGAGACCTCTGGACTCCGAGGAGCTCTGCAATAAGCAAGATAACTGGAAATACATATTCCAATCTTACACAGAGAGGGCAGGTACCACTAGAGTTACCCAGATGGCGAAAGGCAAGCGCAAGAACATAAGCAACAGAAACCAAAGTTTCTTGGCATCATCAGTGCCAAGTTCTCCCAATATAGCAAGCCCTGAACACCCCTTCACACCTGAAAAGCAGGATTCAGAATTAAAATCACTTCTCATGATGATGATAGAGGATTATAAGAAGGAATTAAGTAACTCCCTTAAAGAAATACAGGAGAGTACAAGTAAACAGATAGAAGCCCTTAAAGAGGAATCACAGAAATCCCTTAAAGAAATGCAAGAAAACACAAAGAAGGAATTAAACAAAAACATTCAGGATCTGAAACTGGAAATAGAAACAATAAAGAAAGTTCAAAGGGAGACAACCATGGAGATAGAAAACCTAAGAAAGAGATCAGGAGTCACAGATGCAAGCATCACCAACCGAATACAAGAGATAGAAGAGAGAATCTAAAATGCAGAAGATACGGTGGAAAATATTGACACAGTTGTCAAAGAAAATGAAAAAAGCAAAAAACTCCTAACTCAAAACATCCAGGAAATCCAGGACACAATGAGAAGACCAAACCTAAGGATAATAGGTATAGATGAGAATGAAGATTCCCAACTTAAAGGGCCAGTAAATATCTTCAACAAAATCATTGAGGAAAATTTCCCTAACCTAAAGAACAAGATGCCCATAAACATACAAGAAGCCTACAGAACACCAAATAGACTAGACCAGAAAAGAAATACCTCCCGTCACTTAATAATCAAAACATCAGATGCACAAAACAAAGAAAAAATACTAAAAGCAGTAAGGGAAAAAGGTCAAGTAACATATAAAGGCAGACCTATAAGAATTACACCAGACTTCTCACCAGAGACTATAAAAGCCAGAAGAGCCTGGACGGACATCATACAGACCCTAAGAGAACACAATTGCCAGCCCAGATTACTATACCCAGCAAAACTCTCAATCAATATAGATGGTGAAACCAAGATATTCCATGAAAAAACCAAATTTGCACAATATCTTCCCACAAACCCAGCACTTCAAAGGATAATTGATGGAAAACGCCAACACAAGGAGGGAAACTACAACCTAGAAAAAGCAAGGAAGTAATCTTCCAACAACCCCAAAAGAAGATAACTATACAAACATAACTTTACCTCTAATAACAAAAATAACAGGAAGCCACAATCATTTTTCCTTAATATCTCTTAACATCAATGGTCTCAATTCCCCAATAAAAAGACGCAGACTAGCAGACTGGATACACAAACAAGACCCAGAATTTTGCTGCATACAAGAAACACACCTCAGTGACAAAGACAGACACTACCTCAGAATAAAAGGGTGGAAAACAATTTTCCAAGCCAATGGTCCCAAGAAACAAGCTGGAGTAGCCATTCTAATATCAAATAAAATCGACTTCCATCCAAAATTAATCAAAAAAGATAAGGAAGGACACTTCATACTCATCAAAGGAAAAAGCTACCAAGGTGAACTCTCAATTCTGAACATCTATGCCCCAAACGCAAGGGCACCTACATACATAAAAGAAACTTTACTAAAGCTCAAAACACACATTACACCTCACACAATAATAGTGGGGGATTTCAACACCCCACTCTCAGCAATGGACAGATCATGGAAACAGAAACTAAACCGAGACACTTTGACATTAACAGAAGTTATGAACCGAATGGACTTAACAGACATCTATAGAACATTTCATCCTAAAACAAAAGAATATACCTTTTTCTCAGCACCTCATGGTACCTTCTCCAAAATAGACCATATAATTGGTCACAAAACAAGCCTCTACAGATACAAAAAGATTGAAATAATCCCTTGCCTCTTATCAGATCACCATGGAATAAGACTGGTCTTTAATAATGACAAAACCAATGGAAAACCCATGTGCACATGGAAACTGAACAACTCTCTACTCAATGATGACTTGGTCAAGGAAGAAATAAAGAAAGAAATTAAAGACTTTTTAGATTTCAATGAAAATGAGGACACATCATACCAAAACTTGTGGGACTCCATGAAGGCAGTGCTAAGAGGAAAACTCATAGCTCTAAGTGCCTACAAAAAGAAACTGGAAAGAGCACACACTAACAAGTTGACTGCACAACTAAAAGCCCTAGAACAAAAAGAAGCAAATACACCCAGGAGGAGTAGAAGGCAGGAAATAATCAAACTCAGGGCTGAAATCAACCAAGTAGAAACTGAAAGAACAATACAAAATATCAATAAAACCAGGAGTTGGTTCTTTGAGAAAATCAACAAGATAGATAAACCGTTAGCCAGATTAACCAGAGGGCACAGAGAGAGTATCCAAATTAATAAAATCAGAACTGAAAAGGGAGACATAACAACAGAAACGGAAGAAATTAAAAAAATCATCAGATCCTACTACAAAGGCCTATACTCAACAAAACTGGAAAACCTGGATGAAATGGACAATTTCCTAGACAGATACCAGGTACCAAAATTAAACCAGGAGCAGATAAACCATCTAAATAGTCCCATAACCCCTCAGGAAATAGCAGCAGTCATTAAAAGTCTCCCCACTAAAAAAAGCCCAGGACCAGATGGTTTTAGTGCTGAATTCTATCAGACCTTCAAGGAAGACCTAATACCAATTCTCTTCAAACTATTCCACAAAATAGAGACAGAAGGAACACTACCCAATTCGTACTATGAAGCTACAATTACACTCATTCCCAAACCCCACAAGGACCCAACAAAGAAAGAGAACTTCAGACCAATCTCCCTTATGAACATCGATGCAAAAATACTCAATAAAATTCTAGCAAACCGAATCCAAGACCACATCAAAACAATCATCCATCATGATCAAGTAGGTTTTATCCCAGGAATGCAGGGATGGTTCAATATTCGGAAATCCATCAATGTAATCCACTGTATAAACAAACTTAAAGTAAAATACCATATGATTATCTCACTAGATGCTGAGAAAGCATTTGACAAAATTCAACATCCCTTCATGATAAAAGTCTTGGAAAGATCAGGAATTCAAGGCCCCTACCTAAACATAGTAAAAGCAATTTACAGCAAACCAGTAGCCAACATCAAGCTAAATGGAGAGAAACTTGAAGCAATCCCACTAAGATCAGGGACTAGACAAGGCTGCCCACTCTCCCCCTACCTATTCAATATAGTACTGGAAGTCTTAGCCAGAGCAATTAGACAACAAAAAGAAGTCAAAGGGATACAAATAGGAAAGGAAGAAGTCAAAATATCGCTATTTGCAGATGATATGATAGTATACTTAAGTGACCCCCAAACTTCCACCAGAGAACTCCTAAACCTGATAAACAACTTCAGCAAAGTGGCTGGTTATAAAATCAACTCAAACAAATCAGTAGCCTTCCTCTACATGAAAGATAAACAGACTGAAAAAGAAATTAGGGAAATGACACCCTTCACAATAGTTGCAAATAATATAAAATACCTTGGTGTGAATCTAACCAAGCAAGTGAAAGACCTGTATGACAAGAACTTCAAGTCTCTGAAGAAAGAAATTGAAGAAGATCTCAGAAGATGGAAAGATCTCCCATGCTCATGGATTGGCAGGATTAATATAATAAAAATGGCCATCTTGCCAAAAGCAATCTACAGATTCAATGCAATCCCCATTAAAATCCCAACTCAATTCTTCACAGAGTTAGAAAAGGAAATTCTCAAATTCATATGGAATAACAAAAAACCCAGGATAGCGAAAACTATTCTCAACAATAAAAGAACTTCTGGAGGAATTACCATCCCTGACCTCAAGCTGTACTACAGAGCAATAGTGATAAAAACTACCTGGTATTGGTACAGAGACAGGCAGGAAGATCAATGGAATAGAATTGAAGACCCAGAAATGAACCCACACTCCTATGGTCACTTGATCTTTGACAAAGGAGCTAAAACTGTCCAGTGGAAAAAGGACAGCATTTTCAACAAATGGTGCTGGTTCAACTGGAGGACAACATGTAGAAGAATGAAAATTGATCCATTCTTATCCCCTTGTACAAAGCTCAAATCTAAGTGGATAAAGGACCTCCACATAAAACCAGATACACTGAAACTAATAGAAGAGAAGGTGGGGAAAAGCCTCGAATACTTGGGCACAGGGGAAAAGTTCCTGAACAGAACTCCAATGGCATATGCTCTAAGATCGAGAATTGACAAATGGGACTTCATAAAATTGCAAAGTTTCTGTAAGGCAAAGGACACTGTCAATAGGACAAAACGACAACCAACAAATTGGGAAAAGATCTTTACCAATCCTTCATCTGATAGAGGGCTAATATCCAATATATACAAAGAACTCAAGAAATTAGACTCCAGGCAACCAAATTACCCTATTAAAAAATGGGGTATAGAGCTTAACAAAGAATTTTCAACAGAAGAAACTCGAATGGCCGAGAAGCACCTAAAGAAATGCTCGGCATCCTTAGTCGTCAGGGAAATGCAAATCAAAACAACCCTGAGATTCCATCTCACACCAGTCAGAATGGCTAAGATTAAAAACTCAGGTGATAGTAGATGCTGGCGAGGGTGTGGAGAAAGAGGAACACTCCTCCATTGTTGGTGGGACTGCAAGATGGTGCAACCACTTTGGAAATCAGTGTGGCGGTTCCTCAGAAAATTGGACATAGCATTACCCGAGGATCCAGCTATACCACTCCTAGGCATATACCCAGAAGGTGCTCGAACATATAATAAGGACATATGCTCAACTATGTTCATAGCAGCCTTATTTATAATAGCCAGGAGCTGGAAAGAACCCAGATGTCCTTCAACTGAGGAATGGATTAAAAAAATGTGGTATATTTACACAATGGAGTATTACTCAGCTATTAAAAACAATGAATTTGAGAGGTTCCTAGGTAAATGGATGGAACTAGAAATTATCATACTGAGTGAGGTAAGCCAATCACAAAAGAACACACATGGTATTCACTCACTGATTATTGGATATTAGCCCAGAACCTTAAAATGCCCAAGATGCAACTCACAGGCCACATGAAGTCCATAAAGAATGAAGACCAAGTGGGGGTGATTCGGTCCTTCTTAGAAGGAGCAACAAAATACTCAAGGGAGCAAATATGGAGACAAAGCGAGGGACAAAAACTGAAGGAGGGGCCGTCTGAAGACCTTTCCACCTGAGTATCCATCCCATGTGCAGTCACCAAAGGTAGATGCTGATGTGGAAGTCAGGAAGTGCATGCTGATAAGAGCCTGATATGGATGTCTCCTCAGAGGTCTTCAAGAGTCTGACATATTCAGAGGCAGATGCTCACGACTAGCCATTGAAGTGATCATGGGGTTCTCAATGGAGGAGTTAGAGTGAAGACTGAAGGAGCTGAAAGGATTTGTGGCCCCATGAGGAGAGCAACAATACCAACCAACCACAGCTCCCAGGGTCTAAACCACCAGCCTGGGAGCACTTATGGAGGGATCCAGGGCCTTAGCTGAATATATAAGAGTGGAGGGCCCTGCTGGGGACAGATGGAAGATGAGATCCTTGACCTCATGAAGGCTGGACGCCCCAGGGGGTGGGAGTTTTGAGGGTGGGGAGGTGGGAGTGGGGGGGTAGATAGAGGTTACATCCACAAAGAAGAAGGAGGAGGAGTGAGGGGATTGGGGGTTCCTGGGTGGGTGGGGGATGGGGTAAGGGGACAACATATGAAATGTAAATAAAACATCCAATAAAAAAAAAATACAATCTCAAAACCAAAACCAATAAACCAAACAGATTATGTTACAATAATATTGAAAATAATCATACATTCGGAGTCTGTCACATCCAGTATTAGTCAGTCATAGGGAAAAATTCAGTTGAAATTTCCATTGTGTATAAATTTTACACAAAAAAGTAATAAAATACATTTATTAAAATATCTATTAAGTATAGTCTTCTAATATATTTGTGTTGTGGCTTTTCTGCATAAATAAAAATTACATACTAATATTTGGAATAAGAACTAACTAAATTCATTTTACCTTAATGTATACATTTGTGTATTTTTATACTAGGATGCTCAATACAGAATAATTTTCCATCATCCTAAATATTTTGAATTTTGTATTAATCTTTAACCTTTGGAAATTTACCATGTAAGATATCTGTATTCATTTGTGTCTAGAAGACAGGTACACATTTGTGTACCTTTTTTATAGTGTTGTCTTAGAACTGAATGAACAGTTTTTTATTGGAGGAAGAAGAGATACTCATCTAAGCTGGGAAAAGGAAGAAAACTTCTAAGTCTTTTGCTGCTTCTGATACTCATCAGCCCCATGACACTCCTCTGCAAGGTTGCATAAACCTAAGAGTTGCTAGAGGAAGAGAATCTGAGCTGTAAAACTATTTTCAAGTCAGTCACCGAGCTCCTGGAATGCAGCTCTCAGAAGTCACTGCAGTGTGTCCGGTGGGCTTTTTGTCCTGCACCTGCCTTTGAGTCACCCATGTTCATGTTAACCAACCTTTTTCCATCCTCTTATAAGTAATCCCAATAAAATCATTAGTTCAATAATCTTGACGAGAGTTGAGTCATTTCTCTTGCCTACAATGTCAGGAATAGACTGTTATTCATGTCTTACAAAAATATGTATATTGCATGAAATTTATCTAAGACAGTTTGAACAAAATTCTTTTCACTACAGCAGGACTTTAATGATAGGCCAAAGAAATGAATTCACTCAAGTCCTCCTGAACCAATGAATTTGCTGTAGGGTGTTTTGGTTTTTTGTTTGTTTGCTTGCTTGATTTCTTGTTATTTGTTTGGTTTTTTGTTTGTTTGTTTGTTTGTTTGTTTGTTTAGTAATTTACTCTGAATTGAAACAATACATCAAGGAGAGGGAATGTCTTGAAAAGCTGAAACTTACAGGATTCATGATGTCTCCTCACCAATGCTATGTAATTAGTAAACAACTAGTGGGAGACTAGAACCAGCTGAGTGGTCAGGAGGAGACTCTGTTGAGATGAGTTGCCTAAAAAATATTATGACTTTCAAATCAACTTCAAATAATACAAAGAACATCATTTGGGAGTTGTGATCTATGTGGGAGTAGGCTTTTAGTAGCAGTTGAATTTGAGTTCAGCTCCATTCCTTTTAATTACCTCTGAGCCAATCTCACACAGAAAATTTAATACATAACAAAGGAAACCAAAATGAGCTAATTAATTTAAAATGTTGGACTTTAGTTTCTATTAATTTTCATTGGTTTGTCATGATGCTGTACCTGAAAAGAGTACAAATGTGTTTGTGTTGTGTCACCAGAAAAAAATCTCCCACAGTATTGGTACATACTAACAGATCCTTGTTGAGTGGTACTTAGAGGTCTGTGAGCTATCTGAAGATGATGTTTAAAGATAAGGGGTCAAACAGGGTTAACACCTAAAGGAAGAAAATTCAGTAAACAAGATAGATTGATAAAAATTAATTTTGTTGTTGTTGTTTATTGGATCTTTTGTTTATTTTTATTTCAAATGTTATCCCCTTTTCCAGGTTTCCCCCTAGACACTCCTATCCTATTTCCTCTCTCCTTGCTTCCATGAGGGTATTCTTCCACCCACACAGCTACTCTTACATTCCCACCCTGGCATTCCCCTATACTGGGCGTTGAGCCTTCTCAGGACCAAGTGCACCTCCTCCCTTTGATGCCTGATAAGGCAGTTCTCTGAAGCATGTGCAGCTGGAGCCATGGTTCCCTCCACGTGTACTCTTTGGTCCTTTAGTTTCTGGGAGCTGTGGAGAAGGAGGGGTTTGGTTAGTTGACATTGTTGTTTTCCTATGGAGTTGCAAACCCCTTCATCTCCTTCAGTCCTTTCTCTTACACCTCCATTAGGGACCAAATATTCAGTCAAGTGGTTGGCTGGGAGCATTTGCCTCTGTATTTGTTAGGCTCTAGCCAAACCTCTCAGGAGACAGCTATATCAGGCCCCTGTCAGCATGCACTTCTTAGTATCCACAGTAGTGTCTGGGTTTGGTGACTTTTTGTAGGATGGATCTCCAGGTGGGCTAGTCTTTTGATGGCCTTTCCTTCAGTGTCTGTTCCAACTTTATTTCTACATTTTCTTCCTGTGAATGTTTTGTTCCCCTTTCTGAAGAGGACTGAAGCATCCATAGTTTGGTCTTTCTTCTTCTTGAGCTTCATGTGATTTCTGATTGGTATCTTGGGTAATCCGAGCATTTGGGCTGATATCCTCTTATCAGTTAGTGCATACCAGGTATGTTCTTTTGTGATTGGGTTACCTCACTCAAGATGATATTTTCTAGTTCCATCCATTTACCTAAAAATTTCATTTAGCAATTGTTTTGAATAGCTGAGTATACTCTGTTGTTTAAATATACCTCATTTTCTGTATCCATTCCTCTCTTGAAGGACATCTGAATTCTTCTTAGCTTCTAGCTATTATAAATAAGGCTGCTATGAACATAGTGGAGCATGTGTACTTGTTATACATTAGAGAATCTTTTTGGGTATATGCCCAGGAGTGTTATAGCTGGGTGCTCTGGTAATGCTATTTCCCATTTTTCTGAGTATCTGCCAGACTGATTGACAGGGTGGTTCTACCAGCCATTGGTTGTTGGTGTTGTTGTTAGTGGTGGTAGTTGTGGTCATTGCCATAGTGGTTGTGATGTGTTTGTGTGTGTGTGTGTGTGTATCTGTGTCTATGTGTTTATTTATGTTTGTTTGTTTGTATTTATAACTTACTCAGTTTGTATGATGCTACCAGTATATATGTTTTTATGTCTGATCATTTCATATTGGATAACCAATTGGTGTGTTCATCAATTGAGAAGGTTATTATTTCTACTTTTGTGATTTTTAGTTACCTATATTTCTTTGGGATGAGGTCTGTCAAGGTTTTACCCATCCATGATTATTGGTGCTCTTGTTCAATTTATGTATAGGCATCTCTATTGGTAATGTTTATGGGTTTAGCTCCTGAAATTCTTTGGATACAGAATCTCACAGCAAACAGTCTGTTCCCTTGGCTCTTGCTGTCTTTCTAGAAATTCTTTCTCTAACAGTTCTTGAACATTAGGTGTTGAAACGAACTGCAGATGTATGGGATCCACAACTCTGCCTTTTGATTGGTCATGCTTTTCTATGGTAGTCTCTTGTCTGTTCCAAAGATAATTTTCACTGGTAAGGGGTGAGGACTTATCTTGTTATGTGTTAGAAATAAGAGGTAATTTCTTTAAACTGGTGGAAATTGTTACTGTAGTAAGATTTAGATGCTGACACACATAAAGGAGAACATGGTCATTAATTCTGTATGTAAAGTAAAATCTACAGTAAGAGAAAATTCTATATATTTCAAAATATTTATTGTTTATTTGCATGAAAACATTCTTCAAATAGTAGAGAGTGCCCATGGAATAGATTTTCTTATTCCCCTAATGTTATTAACTTATTTGCTTATTCAATTAATAAATATAAGTGCATGTTGAACATCTGTTATATGTGCTTTTGGTGATATTTTCATAAAATTTGAAATCTATGAAATGAAAACCATGAATCTGTAATATGTTAAAAAGATAAGACATATGTATGTAGCTATAATCTCTATTCTTCAAATCTGTATAATGTTCATATACATATAAAGTAGGTTTTCTTTTTTCATGTAAAGAGACCTAAATATATCTTCTGGAATTACCTATCTTTACTTGTATTATATATTACTAATTAGGAGATCTTTTACGGATATCAAGGGAAAGTAAAAGATGAGTCACATATCCATTAAAGGAGTTGCTACTCCTCCAATGGGGTAGTGTCATTGGAGTACATGGAGTGACCATGTCTTGCTTGTTCACTCTGCACTTCATTTAGTCAGGGCTTCTTCCTCTCCATATATGCCTGCAAATGTCCCACAGTGTGACTGGGGCAAAATGCAAAGGCTTGATATTTTTGTGGATCATAGCTGACTAGAATTCTAATTATTTCCATATCTTGGAAACGTGCACTGTACTTCTACTAAAGAAGAGATGAAGGAAACTTTTATGTTTGACCCAGTTCAAATAATCTGAATCCTGTGTCCTAAATGTACATATGCCAGTGGTATAGGTGGACCATGTGGAAGACTTAATTGTTTTGTTAGTGTTTGTGGATTCTCCATAATGGTTCCTAGAGTGGCTGCATCCATTTGAATTTCTCTAACTATAAATAATCACCCTATTCCACCATACTTCCCACCATTTGTTGTTACTTGTAAGAAGTACAGTGAGTACGTAATATAAGTAAGGCAGCAGATTCTGTTTCCTGCACTACTACAAAAATAGTTCAAAAACAGGAAGACGAACTTGTTTCAGTAAACCTGAGCAAGGTATGACATAAAGCACTGGACAGTTACGGAAAGCTTAAGCTAAATGTTTCCATTTTTTCATTATTTTGAGCATCTTCTACTTTATCTACATATCCATCTTATGAGATTAGATAGTCCATTTTGTCCCAAAATTTAAGAGTGTATATACATGTAGATCTCTTAAATAACCAGAGACAAAAGGGAATGTACAATAATTTTAATAAAATTTTTAATGATTTTTCTTAAATCACAGTGTTGATGACCTAGATTCTAATTTCTTTTATTTAAAAGAGTAAAATAGGTTTTGATGATGAGATAGTGGGTAATCTTTTATAGATACATAGATTTAAATAAAGAACATTTTAAAGTGAGCTATGATAGGCTTAATAAATTTAATTTTTAGATTTAGGTTTAGTCAATATACGACATTTACCATGAATGAATAATTGAGTAAGAAAGACAGGTAACTCAGAAGCACACATACATATAACGCTTATTTTTTGACTGAGAACATATCTTTCTGAGGAAATGTAATTTCTCACTCTTTCACATAACCATAGAGAAAACTCCTTTTGTACAGGGACGTTTGTTCAGGTGAAAATTTTATGTGGCTATATCCAATTCAGAATCAAAATACAGTGATGGCCTCAGGGAAGTCCTTTCATGCTCAGTGTGCCCCCAATACATACTTGAGAAGTCCAGGCATATGCTATTTCAACATGTACACTTCAGATCTTCAACAGCAGGTTTGTTTATATTCCTTTTTGTCTCTGTTTTTCCAGAGTTCAATTTTGGTACAAAGAAGGAGCAGAGTTAGAGCAAGCCTCTTGATTTGACATGGAGGAAATGTTTATATACCTAATGTTTAGTAATATTGTGAAAATGTGCGCATTGCTTCCCTGGTATACTGTTTCCATGTTTCTTTCCCTTGAATGAAGACAAAATAATCTCATATATATTCTTTATAATCTCTTACCTAGGTGTAGCTGTAGTGATAAGTATAGCTAATTAATTTGCTCTCATAATTTGTCTGGGTTTCAATCTTTTTAAAGATTGATATTGTTATAGGCAACTGAGTATAGGGCCAGCCATATACACTGGAATAAATATGAACATTTTTTCTGCTTGTTTATTGTTCAAATTGTTATATCGGGCCTTTACTTACAACACAGCTATCAAAGAAGAAAGAAGGAGTAGCTAATGTTAGATTTCCTAAATTTTATAAGGTCATGTGTCTTCATGTCTGCAGTAAAAATGAGTGAACTGATGTTGGCATAAAACAGGTAGGGAAAATAAATCTATAGGTCCTTAGTGACTATAGATAAGTGTATCCTATGGGGCAAGTGTCAGACAGAAAAGAAAGTGGGCTTCTGCTGTGTAAATAGCCTCAATCCCCTTAGTGAATGAATTCTAAGACTCATAAGATTTTCATAGGTTTGCATGCAGACATAAACTAGTACAAATTACTCAATGTTTGTTTGCAGTCAGAGTTCTAATATATATATATATTAGCAATTTTAAACAGCAACACCTTAAAAATTATTAGTGTACCATGCATGAGGTACATGATTCAGACAGGCTGAATGAAAGAAAAATGATGTTGAATGAGTGTAGTATGGAAACTGACATGAGCATTAGTTTGCATAAAATAAAATGATGAATATGTAATTTCTCAGTAGTGAAACTTTGGAAAACAATGATTTTCAAGATATTATTGGGTTGTGAGGAGTTTTCAGTAAGCGATTTGCATACTGTACATATATTTGGAACCTAGCTGATTCAAAATTTTCTAAAGTCACGAGGTACTAAGGAGTTACTAGGTACAAATTCATATTTTTGATGCCTTATATAAAGGATAAACATTTTATGATTTACATAACAGTCACAGTAACAAATTAACATACATGTATATATATGTATATATATATGAAGAAAATGAAAAAGAAAACAATGAACAATGCAAAAATATATCTTCATTACTTAACACAAGAGATCAACACTTCCTTCACCAAAATTTGCAATGTCTCTAGGCTGCTGTGTATAATGCAAATCACATCTAGATGGAAGTCAGTTCTTCTCTCTAGGAAAATTAAAGGCTTTTATGATGGAAAAGATGAAGCCACTAGCACGGCTTAATTTCTCAGAATAAGTAATCTAACTACAGGATATATATTTACATGTATTTCTTAAAGTAGAACTTTATTTTCTTAAATACATTGTTTGTTAGAGTACTCTGAGTTCTGAGTTAGAGTTCTGAGTTAATATCTCAGAAGAAGTAATCTAACTACAGGATATATATTTACATATATTTCTTAAAGTAGAACTTTATTTTCTTAAATACATTGTTTGTTAGAGTACTTTTTTGTTTAGCACAAGATTGAATCATCTTGGATGAAAAAACTTCATTTGAAAAAAAACCTCTATCTAACAGGGCAGTCAGTGTGTCTGTGCAATGTTTTTATTGATTTATGATTGTGTGAGTAGACACAACTCACTTTTGGTGGCGTCACCTATGGGATGGTGTTTCAGGCTTGTATAAATGTGCAGTCTGAGCAAGCCATGAAAAGAAGTCAGTAATTAGCATTCCTTCATGGCCTTTTCATCAGTTTCTGTCTCCATATGGTTTTCTTGATTCCCTACCCTGACTTCCCTTCCAGGTTGACTGAGTTGTGTTGAGTAGATACTTTCCTCCCAAACGTGCTTTTTTGATCATGTTTGTCGCTGTAGTAGGCAGCATTCGAGAATGTATATTTAAAAATAATTTTATATGTGAGAAGCTTAAATATTATATGGGAAATGGCACAAACCATATGGATTATGGGAAACAATATAAGATGTTCATCATTTAAAATGTAAGATTCAAACAACAATTTTCAAAAACCCCTTGTCAACATGTATCTGCATATCTGCATATTACTAGGTTGGATAACAACCAGTTTGTCATGGAAAGAAAAATTTAGAGTAAGTTGTAACTGACCAACCAAAAATGAATGTAGATTGTTTCATATGACTCCATGCTGTTAATGACACAATAAGGAGGTCAAAAAAGTGAGTTAATTCCGTGGGCCCTCTTGTCTTAGCCAGCCGGATGAGTGGAAATATACAAACTGGAGAGGTGGGAGATATGGAGACCCTATAGATGTACCAGAGACCTGGGAGATTAGAGAATCTCAGGACTCAAAAGGAAGGACCTTAGATAAAACGCCCTGCAATGGGGAGAGGGAACATGTAGAGTCAACCTCCTGTAAAGACATCAAGCAGCTTGGCGGTGGTGGCTCACGCCTTTAATCCCAGCACTTGGGAGGCAGAGGCAGGCAGATTTCTGAGTTCGAAAGTTTGAGGCTAGCCTGGTCTACAGAGTGAGTTCCAGGACAGCCAGGGCTACACAGAGAAATCCTGTCTCTAAAAAACAAACAAACAAAAAAACCCAAAAACAAACAAACCAAAAAGACATCAAGCAGAGAGATTGGGTTGCCATCCAACAGTCACAAATTCTGACCCACAACTGTTCCTGTCTAAAAGAACTCCAGGGCAAAATGGAGAAGACCCTGAGGGAAAGGAGGTCAGGTGACTGGCTCAAATTGAGATCCAGCTCAAGGGGACCCTCCAAGGCCTGACACTATTACTGATGCTATGGTGTGTTTACAGACAGGAGCCTAGCATGGCTGCCATCTGAAGAGCTCAACAAGCAGGTGAGTTAGATGCAGATACTTATGCCTAACCAATGGACAGAAGCCTGGGTCTGCTGTTGTTGAATTAGGGGAAAACTGGAAGAAGCTGA
This sequence comes from Grammomys surdaster, assembly GCF_004785775.1. Lineage (NCBI taxonomy): Eukaryota > Metazoa > Chordata > Mammalia > Rodentia > Muridae > Grammomys > Grammomys surdaster. Next base: position 8,490,852 of record NW_021604792.1, read on the forward strand.
GGAGGAGGGCCACCCTATAGGAAAACTAACAGTCTAACCTAGCTGTACCAAGGCAACTGGAACATATACAGCAGAGGATTGCCTGGTCTGTCCTCAGTGAGAGAAGATGCACCTAAACCTCCAGAAACTAGAAGGGCCAGGGAATGGGGAGGCTTGGGGTGTGTGTGTGTGTGTGTGTGTGTGTGTGTGTGGTGGCTGGAGGGTGAGGGGAAGACATCCTCTTATAGTTAGTGGAGGAGTAATGAGATGATTAACTGTGGAAGAGCCGACCTGTAGAAGCATTACAGTAGGACTGTAAATAAAAAATTAAAGATGATTTTTAAATGTGAATTTATAAATAATTTTTCAAAGAATATATTTGTAAGAAGGGTAAGAAGAAGGAAATTTTCCACAAGCACTTTATACAGAGTAGAGTGGTTTATATCTATAGGAATATAGGGATTGTACTTTTAAAAATTTTTCTATATTCATAAATTTTAAAAATTTTATACTTCATTTAATAGTGAAAATTTTTCAGTTGCTTTTTCATTGTTGTTTATGTTTGAGTAGGTTCTTTCTTAGATCTCCATATATAATGCCTATGTTTATTTATTTGTTTAAAATATAAATATTTCATAAACATCTTTCTGCCCTTGCTCTTAACCAAAGTTCAAGCAATGATGTCTATATTTTTGGTTTACATATTTGGATAGGTAATCTGGAGAAACAGATACCATGAAATAAAATGTGGGTGTTATCAATATAAAATTGGATGCTTTGATATCTATGTAGCAGATGATCTGTGTATTCCATACCTTTCCTTCTCATATGTGTGATGAAATGTTTTTTCTTGTGAAGAAGCTAATATTCTGATGAGGAAAAGGCTTAACATTAACTTGCTAGCATTTTACTGTTTCATTTCCTATGTATAGTTGCTCCTATGTACATAGCCTTTTCTCATATTTATGAAATTTCAGGTTTTATATATGTGTATTCCTAAATTATATAAATTCAGTATGTAAAGTTGGTATAATGTTACTTATGTATACATGTTTTCAGGAAAGAACACTTCATATTAGATAACTTATTCAGAGTTTACTCTCTTGGAATGAATATTTTTATGCACTTTTAGTATTCTCCAGTTTCTTGTCGTTCTTTGTTTGGGGTTGGGGCCATTTGAGAATTTCCTGTTCCATGCTAGCTTGTCTATTGTTATTTTCCAATTCAGGTGTTCTTTTTTGTTTGTTTGTTTGTTTGTTTGTTTGTTTGTTTTTGAGACAGGGTTTCTCTGTGTAGTCCTGGCTGTCCTGGAACTCACTCTGTAGACCAGGCTAGCCTCAAATTCTTGAACTCAGAAATCTGCCTGCCTTTGCCTCCCAAGTGCTGGGATTAAAGGCATGAGCCACCACCGCCTGGCTGTCCAATTCAGGTGTTCTTAGGAAGCCCTATTGTGACTTCATGGGTGTAGGTTCCCTGACATTTATAGGAGATTCAGTTTCACAGCAGGGTTCCTGTTTGTATTGTTTTTCTGCCTTCTCTATCACAGTGCTCCAGGATCCTTAGGTTCAGTAATTCTTTGATAGGGAGATGAATTTGGACTGGGAATCATCAATCACTTGTTCTCTTTAGCATTTTGATCTGTCGTAACTACCTGTGATATTTTCTCTCTGTTGCAAAGAGAATTTTCTTTGTTGAGGAATGAAAGCTACACATTTCTGTTTGTATAAGAATATATATTTAGAATGCTGACAGGAATTATGTTAGCTTAGTACAGTGGTAATATAGACTTTTCTATGAGATTTTTGATCCCAGAATATCTAGACAATTATATTTAAAATTCATTCTCTGTGAATCATGTTCAAAATATATAACTATTGTATCTATATCTTATTTTGTTTCCAATTACCCCAGACAGCCTTCACCAGTACAGGTGTCTTCCACATTAAATTCTTTATCTTACTCTCACAGTGTCCAACAAGTGACGATTGTGTATTTAAAGAAGACAACTTTAATAACACATATGCATAAATTTCTTTTAAATCTGAAGTTATACCTTAGATACTAAATTTGGTTTATTCACAATAACAATATAGGCATGTACATATGGAAAGAGAGATAGAGAGTGACAAAGAAAGAGACATACTCAGAGACAAAGAATGAGATTGAGAGAGAAAGAAAGAATGTGAGAGAGAAGGTATACATTAAAGGAACATGAGTAACTGAGCAACAAATATAGGCTGGAAATATAACAAATATAGGACCAAACATATATAAAAGTCTTAAAGGAAATACACTAGTTAGTGTAAAATGGCACAATTATAGACCAGTGTGTGTGTGTTTGTGTATATGTATATATACATATACACATGTATATATGTATACACACACATATAAATGTGTGTGTGTATGTGTTTAGATTTTTATATATTTTATTTCATATGTTTTATCTCATATACAGCTATCACATGGAAAAGAAATAAATGAAAAATAGTTGAAAATAAGTAGAAAAGACACAAGAACATAACCTGAGCTGGGTGGTTATAGGCCTGTTGTCCTATATACTCTGGAGGTTGAAGCAGGAAGATCATGAGTTGATTTCAGTACTGTGCATAAAATTCCTTGAAATATTAATTTAAAATTAATTAATTTAATAAATTTAAAGTTTAAATTAATATTTAACTATTACATATATGTAGGAGCGAGGCCATCCTACAGATTCAATCATAAGTCACATGCTTCACAGAAAGTATCAGCAATATAGCTCAGCAAATAAAGACACTTGATTCCTACCCAAAGACTTGAGTTGGAACCAAGGAGTAGGAGAGAAGCAATTTCTGTAAGTTGCCATCTGAAATTTAAAAGGCCACTACACAGACACACATGCAAACAAACATACACATACATCACAAACACATCCACATACCACATATACACACGTACACAGAGACCCACAGACACACACAGAAAACATTCACAAGACAGACACAAAGACACACAGACACACACATATACACAAACATACACACAGAAACATCCACACATGATCATGTATATGTATATATATATAAATACTTAAATTATTGGGAAAAAGTAACTGTCACCATATTTAATTATGAAAGAAGGGTATGTATAGCGAAAAATATGTTTTTACTTCAAGTTACAGATAATAATTCATATCTTATCATATCCTAATATTATTTTTCAGAAAGCAGATGAAATATGTACATAGAATTGGTACTGCTACTGGTGTTTTTGTTGTTGTTGGTAGTCATTGTGTGTGTGTTTGTGTGTGTATGTTTGCTGCTTTTAAATAATACAACTACAACACAATCTATCTTCAGAATATAATACAGAAATGAATTTTCCTGGGATCCAAAGCAAAGAAGAAATAATTAGTAAGGAAGCATCCTACATGTCCATTCTTAACCTTTCTTCATGGAACAACTGTATTTATTGAAATAAACTGTGAATTTTTAGGGACACTGATGGCATCTTCTGAAGACTTAGGCTCATCTACGACTTTAGTCTTTCCCTGAATTCCCCACAGAATAGATTTTAAAATTTTACCAGTGTCATCTGTACATGGTGAATGCAATTGACATAGAGACTAGACAAGACAAAATCTTGCAAAACAGTAAAGAAAGCTTATCTTTCTTTGCATGCTAGCAAATTAGAATTCAGCTTGAGTTTGAAAATCAGTAACTACAACTAGGGACCATATGAATGAAATAGTATATCCCTAGTTGAGCTTTCACCTGGCTAGTGATACAATTTGCATTTGCAATTTTTGTGTCTCCAAAACATTGTAATCAACTCATACTTTGTCAGAAAAAAAACAAAACCCAATGTCTATATTCTTCAGGATAATAAAATTCACACTAATCAGGCTGGCTCTCAATTGGTTTCCTCATGAAATGGAAGACAAAGGTGTTCATCTAGTGCACATAATCCATCCAGGTTGATAAAATAGACAAGTGAAGGTGATGTCTGTACTGCCTCTGTCTGTGAAGGCAGCAGTCTCCATACATCTGCATTGCTTCAAGTCTCAGCAAGTCTTATATTCTTAAGATAACCAAATTATCCAGTCTCACATATTTCTCCTGAACTACAAAGACAAATAACATTCCTTTACTTCTGTTGGGAATTCAGTGCTTTTGTTTACTAAAGTTGCCATGGTAACATTATTAAACAATTAAAGTTGCATGAACCAATTTAGGTAAATAAATATGTAGGAAATGTATCATGGAAGACTAAACTGAGACAAGTATTCAGCTCATCAATTATGAATATGCGTTTTAGGAAACTCTTCTTGGTATGACAACCCTTCTTTATTTCCCATTGTTTACTGTCAGTGTTAGAAAACATCCCAGGAAGTTGAGGCTGCTTCGCTCAGTGTTCCTGGATGTCATCACTATGATCCGCATGAAGGTTGTGCAAAGCATCATCTCCTTTCTTTTCTCTTTGTGATCTACTTTGTCTTTCTTCGTACCAGACTGAAGCTCTGCCAGGACGTCAAATTATATAGACCACTTTGGTTGATGATAGGTTACTGGTAGCATTTCATTTTCAAGCCATTCATTTGTCCTGGTTTAGGAAAAGATAGCTTCATTAATCCTAGTTTTTTGGCTCTTTGACAGACAAATCCTTGGGGGAAAGGACTTATCTGCTTAATTAGTAAAACCAAAAATGCCCAAAACAAAACAAACAAAACAAAACAACAAAATAAAACAAAATGAACTCCACAAGACACTCAAGGATATCATTTAGTCTTTGCCACCTACTTCTGGCCATGGTGCCTGTTTGAAATGAACTTGAAATACCAAGTGACAATCTATGGAAAAAAATTATTTCCTATTTACAAATGGATATCAAGTATGTATACCTTCTTGGCTGGCATTGATTCTCCATGTCTATATCCCTTTCTAAGCACTGGTATCCCGCATGGCTGGCAGTTGCTCAGAGCCTGTGAATTTTTTATGTGCATTATTTGTGCTTTATCTAGAATTCATTGTTTAATTGGCACACCAAGATGGCTTCATTAGGCCATTGTAACACATCTATCTCATTGCATATTAGTCTTATTCATAGCTCTCCTTTACAGTTGTCCTTCATTCCCCTGAATCCCTTTTGCCAGTCTCCATCCTCTTCTAAATAGCTCTTCTTTTTTCACATATTGTATTCTGCTACATTCTCTTATTTAACTCTTTCTCTCTCTCTGTCCCATTCTCCTTCCCTCCCTCTCCCCCCTCTCTCTTTCTCTCTCTCACACACACAAACTCACATGTGTAAAATTAAATTTAGACAAATTCTGTACTAGAGAGATAATTCATGGTATTTGCTTTCCTGGATCTGGCTTATTTTGCTGAGCATAATTATCATTTGTACACATTTTCCTGAAAGTGCAACAATTCCATTATTTTGTGACTGCTTGAAAGTGTGTATGTTGTCCCATTTTTATTCATTCATGTACATAGAGGCTAATTATTGTCTTCATAAATGTGAATATGCAACTGTATTTGTTGCTCATTGGTGTAGTGACCTTCAGTTTTATACTGTGAGGTGGTTTGGCAAAGTTGCATATTTTCAATGTTTTGAAGGAACATTCTCTCTGAGGTTCCCAGTTTACCCACCACTGACAGAAAGTATATACTGCTCCTTATCTTCAGTTTTCAACAGCATCTATTCTCATTTGATTTCATGAAGATAGAAATGCTAATGGGTGAGATGGAATCTCAAAGGAGATTTAATTTTTATTTCACAGATTCTGAGGATGCTGAGTATTATTTAAGTATGTATCTGTATTTAACCTATTTGTCTTTTCCATTGGATTATTTGACTGGGGCGACTAAATTCATTTTATAGTTCTTAACGTGCTTGGTTAATCTCCTATTTGATACATAGTTGGCAGCAACATTTCCCTCTTCTGAATAAGATTTATGAATGCTGAGGATTGTATTTCTTGACCTACAGAAACAACTTAATTTCATGTAAACTCATTTGACAAATTTGGATTTATTTTATGTTCTACTGGAATCTCTTAAAGGTAGACTTTGTGCTTTTTTTCTAAGTGATTTCTCTATTTTTCTCTAGATGTTCGAATGTATTTAAGTTGTGGCTAGCGAGTTTATGTATCTTTGTTTCACTACTCTTATCAATATTACATTTTAGCATGTGACTTCATTTCTTGGTTTCTTTGTCTTGTCTATTCATGTATATATTTTTCATGTCAGTACTAGGCTATTTTTGTTAATGTGGTTCTATAATATAATTTTAGGTTATGTATTCAGATACACCTGCACTGCTTTTTGTTAATGATTGCCTTGACTATTTGAGGCTATTTATACTTCTTTGTAAATTTAGAAATTGACTTTCTAGTTCTATTGAGAATTTAATTTGACTTCTAAAGAGGACTGTGTCACATCTAAAATTTGTTTTAGATGATATAAGTTTTTCACAATGTTGTTCTACCTATCCATAAACATGGGAAGCATTTTAATCTTCTAGTGTCTTCTTCAATTACTGTCTTAAAGTATTCCACTGTGTAGTCCTTCTATATCATTGATTTATTTCTAAGTATAATGTTTTCCTTGAAGCTATTTTATACAAATAGAATTGATTTTTGCTAACTTTATTATGGTTATATAGAAGTCTTTTGTTTTGTGTTCTGAGATTTCTATTTGTTTTGGTGAAAGTATTTATAAAATATAAGGGTTTCTTGGTGGAGGATTTAGTACGGATTTTTTGCATAAGTTTAAACTATCTGGAAATGTCACTAATTTATATGCTTTCTTTTTGGTTTGAATTTCTTTCTTTGGAAATATAGTATTTGCTAATATCTTACACACTATCCTGAATAAAAACAGTGGAAATGATATTCCAGTCTTGTTGCATTTTGTGTTAAAATGGCTACAACACTGTTATATCCATCCTTTTTAGTTGAAAAAATATTCTTTCTATTTGTAATTCTTTCAGGACTTCAATCAGGAAGTTATAAATAAGTTTGTAAAATTCCTTTCCTGAATCTACTGAGACAATATCATCTATGCCTTTTAGCTTTTTTATGTATTGCATTACATTATTTGTTTGGATTTATTGGGTCAAACTTACATGTTTAAAATAAAACTAATTTTGTCATGGTACAGAACCTTCCATAGATATATGTATATACATACATACATACATACATACATACATATATGCATATATATATACATATATATATACATACATACATACACAAAACACCTACACATTCATACTCATGTACACACACACACACACACACACACACACACACAGACACTTATACACATATCACACAAGTTAATGTTTTAAAGTTTAGTAGAACTCTATAGAATCAATCAGGCCCCAGACTTTATTAGTGTTAGATTTTATAACTGTGACAATATTGTTCTTTCTTATGAGTCTGTTTGTTTTTATAACAGTGATTATATTTTGTTAAATCATATGAATCTAGGACTTTATTATCTTCTATTGATCATTTTTTATCAGTCTGTGGATTGTGACTCCTTTAGGGATTTATCAACACTTTAACAGTGGTCTCATATCACATATCTTGCAAATCAGATATTTATACTATGATTCAGAACAGTAGAAAAATTACAGTTATAAAATATCAATAATATAATTTCATGGTTGGGAGGCACCACAACTTGAAGAACTTTATTAAAGTGTTGAAGCATTAGAAATGTGATTTTTTTTTCATTTTGGTGGTGTAATGTTTTTTTCATGTTACTCTAGTTTTCAATAGAATCTATTTAACTTCTATTTGGTGAAAGAATTTTGTTATTTTAGGAATTTTCTGCTTTCTTATAATAGCATGACATTTTATGAACAGTAAAAGTTGGTGTGGGGTGCTGGTGGTGAAACTAAATGTGTACATAGCAGGCATGAGTACGTGTGTTCAGGACCAGGAATAAAATAACACAAATACAATCAGAAGACCTGATAGCTCAAGTGATATAGCCTATATGAAGCAGTGAAGTGTTTTGCTTTTCTTAGAAACCCATTTAATTGACAATGAACTTCTACTGAAAGATGTTTATCAATTCAGAAGCAACATACACAACAACAGAGATGATGTCTGCCCACCTAGTAGCATCAGCCTGAATAATACTAATCTATGCCTATCTGCATTCATCCTGTATTTCATCTGGTTATGACAGTATCCAAGTATGTTAACTCAGTGCAAGTATGACAAAAATTTAACGTTGATTCCTCTAAGTTCAAGACTGTTGTCGTAAACAGTGTTATTCCTTGCAGACTATAGTGATTATGCATTACTGAGTCCTTGGACTCAGTTCAGAGCCCTGTGGTTCAGAACCTACAATAGAAGTAGAATATTTCACAGGCTTAATGCTCTTAGGTATTGCCTATAATGAGGTTTTTTATTCCACAGATGAGGAGCAATAGGAAACTTGGATACCTGCCAAATTGACACATTTCAATCATACATCAACGATTAGGCCAAACACACAAATACATCATATATATATCTTGGGTTGGACAGGAGGCAAATTTTTGAGGGAGAGGACCTGATATTTAGAAACCATCACTCCATTTAGTGGACTGCAAAATTTCTTGTGTTCAAATATTTAATTCATTCAAGAGCTCATGCCTGCTTGCCCTATAGAGTATGATTATAAATCATGTCCTCTGAACCCTATTATCTGTGAGGATGGCATGTGTCTTTAGATACTTCAGGTTAACAAACTTATGAATTCTTGTGATGTAATTTTAATGTGCTTCTCAGAAGAATCTTGACAAATAAGCAGCAATGAATGAAACTTACCAGGTGTGTAGGGCATTAACATCTCAAGTGATTTAGGGCTGATCACTAAGTGTCCTGAGCCAATTCTTCCCTTTTTTTCTTTTCTTCCTAATCACAACAGCACCTCCTAGGTTCTATTAATCAATATACTTTGAATTCTGAAGCCCTAATTGATTAATGTGCTGTCATATCTTTTCTTTACATGGTACAGAAAGCATTAAGATGATTACTCTAATTTATTTCATTATGGTTCTTGTATTTAGATATATGTATATTTTTAAATTTATTTGCACTGCATAACATTCTATCTTTACCTTCAACAGTATAAGTTAAAATTAAATACAACACTACTAAAAATCCACACAAACGAAAGCATAATTTTTTCTTTCTCTTCAAGCATAGAGATTTTATAGAGAGGTTTATATAACAATACATTAATAGACAAAGAGTTATAATTTTAGAAACAATGAACAATGTATACAGATACACAGATAATTATGTATGACTTAGCATGCTAATTATGTTTTCTACAGACAGTATGTTCAACTTGTCAAGAATGACACATCTAAGGTGAAATTAATTGATGACTTCTCCTTCTTAATAAAACGCTGGTTCTAAAATGAATAATGACACTGATCTCCTAAAATGGTGTCTTGCTATTTTGGACATGGCAAATAATGGAAGTTATTCTTATTTTAAATGAAAAAGATTGTCCTTAACATGGTTTGGCATTTCAATTGGATGTCAAGTGGATATTCAAATGAATCTCTATTTCCATACAGAGTGAGAGGAAACAGTGATAGTGCCTCAGAATGGAGTGTACGAAACCTTACTTAGTTCAGCCCCTTTTCTAAAACTCAGAAAACTCTGTCATCAGCTTTCCCTCCACACAGTTGGGCCCGATGCTTGCATTTGCACTATTCCTCTCAAAGCATATTCTTATTATTTGGGGGAGATAAGCCAGAAGAACATATTTATGTTAAATGCCCATGTAAAGCAATAAATCACACCCTAGGTCACTAATCTGGTGTGCTATAGAAAGATGTGGAATCTATAAGAAGTAGGAGGAGCTTAGAAGTAGGAAATTACATCACAGGAGGCATGCTCTGAAAGGGGATATTAGGGGCACAGATGTTTCCTCTTACTCTACACTTGTTTGCCTCATGGCAGGAACAGTTTTACTCCACTAGAGCTTTGCTATTCTGCCATACCACAAACCACAAAACAATGGAGCCAAGAGATAAGAGCTGAAATTTCAAGAAGTCTGAACCAAAATTTTCTTCTTTATCGGTAAATTAATTCAGATGTTTTACTATACTGGAAAAAAAAAAACCTAACAAAGACCAATCTATCTCTGTGTTTGTGCTATGTTTATTTCCAGTTTTTCCCTTAAACTTTATGCGTCTTTGCCTGACTTCTTTTTCAATACATTTATCTCCTAATTGTACTGTATTGGTCAAATTTTAAATTATATAGGACTGCTAGTTTTTACATAGTGTGTTTCTTAGAGGCCTATAAGCAATGTAGAGTCAGTCTTTTACAATATAATTCTCCAGTTTCCCCTTCCATTTATGATAAGTAAGATACTTGTTTTTTCTGTTTTATGGTAGCATGTAATATATTATTTTCTTTAGTTTGATAACTCCTTAAATAGGATGGCTATAACCATGCATTTTACTTCCCATCTTGCGTAGGTTTTGTGCCATATTTCATCAGTCTTGGTGTCTATTGAGATGTTTACAAAGAAAATGTTATTAGTAGGCAAGGAAGTGTAGACAGAAAGCTTCAGGTCTTTGGTGCTAATAAAGGCATCAGCCTGTAGACAGAAAGAGGTAAGAGTGAGGAAGATTCTTCTTGTTCAGAGGAATACATTTACCTTAAACACAGATCACAATGACCACATAAAATACTTTATTCCTACACATAGAACAATTTTTGAACACTGCACTGTAATACCGTGAAGTGCTAACTTAGAATTCTGTTTAGAACAATATCAAAAGCTATGAGAGATGGTGTGCCCTGAGGAAACAGGTGTAATCCTGAGGAAAATGTGGGAGAATCACAAGTCCAGAGCTTTCTGGACTACAGAGTGACTCTAAGGCAAGACTAAGCAATTCAGTGAGACTATCTTACAATATAAAGTAAAAAAAGATTGCTAGAGGTATGGCTTGTCAGAACACTTGCAGGACAACAGTAGGGCTCTATATTTTATAACTTTTGCAGTAAATAAAACAAAATACAGGGAATTGTCATGATTCTAAGCATGATCTAGAAACATGATTATTGAATCAGTGAGAAATTTTATTTGTATGAAAATAGAAAAGGGTTGATTTTCCATAAAAGGGATGTTTGTGCATGTGTGTCTTGTATATCTATAAATCATTGCCAAAACAGAGTTATATAAATTAAAATGACTAATATAATTTTTGTGAAATGAACCTATAAGCAATGATAGTCAAATAGATTTTTAGATAATTTTGGTACTGTGTAGAGAGATATTTGACCAATGTCTACCAAGATTGGTGTGTGTGTGTGTGTGTGTGTGCATAATAAAGAGTTTCATTAATTTACTTAATCAAAATAATTATAGATCATTACATAAGAATGTACCACATGCCTAATTTTTCTTTAATATTGCTCAGAAACCAAGTTGTGTGACTAAAATGTGCAGATAGGGAAAAAGTGAACATAATGCAAATAAATATATCTTTTTTTATAGGTTAGCACATGAAAATTCAGCATCTTATTCAACTTTAGAAAACTGGATATAAGATACAGTGTCTGGATAAACCAGATTTGATCTCTTTTGGAAGAAAAAAGTCAAGATTTTCGTAAAGAATATATGAAATAATTCCTGGAAAATTTAGATGGTTCCTAGTCACTAATGTGTATATGGGATTTTAAAGCATGATTATTTGGAATTTTTAACAACCAATACGTGGAGCTTCTTAAATGAAGCAGAGACATTATAAATTGAAGCATGTTCTCACAGACAATAAAGAACAGTGATTTGATTAATTTTATAATCATATTCTCTGTGGAATTAGTACTGGGGATCTTAGGAAATGGATTCATAGCAGTAGTGAATATCATAGACTGGGCCAAGAGAAGGATTTCTTCAGTGGATCAGATACTTACCATTTTGGCCCTTACCAGACTTAATTATATATGGTCTATGGCCATTTGTATACTGTTATTCATGCTCTTCCCACATTTGCTTATGAGATCAGAAATGTTTATAGCAATGAGCATTATCTGGGTAGTCAACAACCATTTCAGCATCTGGCTTGCTACATGCCTTGGTGTCTTTTATTTTCTCAAGATAGCCAATTTTTCTAACTCTTTTTTTCTCTACCTAAAGTGGAGAGTTAAAAAGGTGGTTTTAATGATAGTACTGGTATCACTGATTTTCTTGATTTTAAACCTGTTATCATTGAGGCTTTATGATCATTTCTCAATTGAAGTTTATGAAGGAAATATGTCTTATAGTTTGTGGGACTCACCACAGTTTCCCAGAATTTTCTTATTCACCAACTCATCCAAAGTTTTGTTAATCACCACCTCATCTCATATTTTGTTACCCATCAACTCCCTGTTCATGCTCATACCCTTCTCAATGTCCCTAGGATCTTTTCTCATGCTCATCTACTCACTGTGGAAGCATCAAAAGAAGATGCAGGTCAATGCCAAACGTCCTAGAGATGCCAGCACCATGGCCCACATGAAAGCCTTGCAAACTGGGTTCTCTTTCCTACTACTGTATGCAATATACTTACTTTTCATTTTAATAGGAGTCTTGAACCTTGGATTGATGACAAAAATAGTAACACTTTTATTTGACCGCATTTCTGGAGCAATTTTTTCTATAAGCCACTCATTTGTGCTAATTCTGGGAAACAAGAAGCTTAGACAAGCCACTATTTCTGTACTGTCTTGTCTGAGGTGCCAGGCCAAAGATATAGACATCATGGCTCCCTAATAAATTCCAGAATTCCTTGGACAAAATCGTGAGATCTTATATGAGAAAAAGAAACTGTGGGCTTCAAAGCTGTGATAGGTAATACATCGGATGATGCGAGGAGGAAAAACATTCTAGCAGGATACAAGTGATCTCATGGGAAACTGGATAGGGGAGCATTTTAGTAAATGAAAAGGAAGGTAAATACAGGAGTAGGAGGGATTGTACAGGTAAAATGACAATAAGAATGGAATCATTCTATGCTAAGAAAACCTATCGTGACTTTAATTCAGTTCTCTCCAAGAGACTCCTGAAACATTTAACCTACTGGTGGTGACATTGTTGAAAAACTAGTGGTGAAATTTAAATCCTCATTTCTCAGGTTACCATGTAACCTAGGAAAAGGAACTTCGGAATTGGAACTGGACTGTCTGTTTTCTCCCTGAGGACTAGTTTTCATGGCATCAGAAGAAACTGTGCGATGTTATAAATGATGGAGGCAACTAATAGTCCTATTCCACTATGACACTTATGAACTGCATCAGTCGCCAGCGACCACCATTGCACAATAGCCCTATTGGTTCAGTAGTGGCACACTTATCTTATTGGTAAGCAATTTCTCTGTAATTAGACTTAACGGCCTTTCAAACAAGGGGATCATCATGCCCACTACAGTAAAATTAGGTAAATATTCACCAAATAACTGAGTGAAATCATGGTTATTGGAGGAGAATATGCAACTCATTTTCTAAATCAGCATAATCCCTTACAAAAGTATATGAACATCTGTCAATCACCTCAAAAATAAAAATAATCTTCGTCTCATCAAGAAAACAAATCTTCAAAACAGATGAGGATGACTACAGAAAACCACAACCAAACAAAATGCAACATTTTGTAGTTGATTCCAAATGAATACATCTATAATGCAGTCCAACACCTAAGACTCAGAGTAGAATATAAAAGCGTGACTGAAAGATCAGAAGAGTCACAAAATCAAGGACTTTGCTTTTAATTTATGTCTTTTAGTAACAACAGAAGCTATATCCTTAAAGACTCATCAGCCTGACCACTCAAATGTCAGCTGAATAAGGGGGACACCAACAAAAATGTGAAAATGGACTAGGAAAGCATACAAAGCATCAAATGTACAGAAAGATTTACAAGCCTGAATAAAGCCGTGAGCTGGAGAGAAAGTCCTCACCAGGGAAAAGCATACCACTTGGAATTCCAGTGCCGAATGGTCATTTCTGAAAATACACATAAAAGTATTATTATATGGCCATATATATGCATGTATATGTGTACATTATATGGATTTATAGACATATATGTATACTATCAGGATATGTATTTATATATGCATATTATATGGACACAAATATATACATGAACACACACACATGAATATACACACAAATATATATACATCCATGCAATCAAAACCAATGAAAAAAAGGGCACAAATTTGAAGAAGATGGATCAAGGTATATTCAAGATCTTGGATGGATGAAAGGGAATATTGAAATTTTGTTTCAAATACAATCTCAAAACCAAAACCAATCAATCAGAGTATATTAAAATAATATTGAAAATAATCATACATTCAGAGTCTGTCACATCCAATATTTTGGTCATAGGGAAAAATCAGTTGAAATTTTCATTGTGTATAAATTTTACACACAAAAAATAAAATACTTTTATTAAAATATCTGATAAGTACAGTCTTCTAATATATTTGTTTTATGGCTTTTCTGTATAAATAAAAATTACATACTAATATTTGGAATAAGAACTAACTAAATTCATTATACCTTAACATATACATTTGTGTATTTTTATATTAGGGTACTCAATACAGAATAATTTTCCATCATGTTAAATATTTGAATTTTGTGTTAAGCATTAACCTTTTGAAATTTAATGTCTGAGATATATGTACTCATTTTTGTCTTGGAGACAGGTACTGATTTGTGTACCTTTTGTGTAGTGCTGTCTTAGAACTGAATGAACAGTTACTTATTTGGGGGGGAGGAGAGATCCTCATCTACACTGGGAAAAGAAAGAGAACTCCTAAGTCTTCTGTTGTCTCTGATACTGGTGAGCTCCATCACACTCATCTGCAAAGTTATGTAAACCTAAGGGTTGCTAGAGGAAGAGAATCTGAAATGAGGAACTATTTTCAAGTCAAGCACCGAGCTCCTGGAATGCAGCTCTCAGAAGTCACTGCAGTGTGTCCGGTGGGCTTTTTGTCATGTACCTGCCTTTGAGTCACCCAAGTTCATGTTACTCAGCCCTTTTCCATCCTCTCATAAGTAACCACAATAAATTCACTAGTTCACTAAGCTTGACTAGAGTTGAATCATTTTTTTAGACCCACAATGTACGACACAGACACTTTCTCATGTCTCTCCAGTAAAAGTCACAACCGTACTTATGGTGCATCAGATTTTTCTAAGACAGTGTGAACAAATTTCTGTTGACTACAGATAGGACCTGAATGATAGACCAAAAAACCTAATTCACTGAAGTCCACCTGGCAAACCAATGAGTGTATAGCAGGTTGTTTGTTTATTCATTTTCTTTCAGCAATTTACTCTGTATTGAGACCTTCTATTCAAGAGAGAAAATGTCTTGAAAAGCTGAAAATCACAAGTTCAGAATTGTCCCTCACCAATGTTATGTGATCAGCAAACAACTAATGAAAGACTACAACCAGCAGAGTGGTCAGGAGGAGACTATGACATGATTTGCCTAGAAGATATTTTCTGACCTTTCAAATGGAATAGAAAGCAGCAACATGCATCATTTGGGTTTTGTCATCCATATTGAATAAGCTTTTAATGATACATTTGATTTATAATTAATCCCTACCACCTTAAATACACCTCAGCTGAGCTCACACAGGTAATTCCAGACAAAGCAGAACAAAAACAGCTAATTATTCATAAAGATGGACGTTGGTATCTAATAATTCCTTTGATTTGTCATATATTCTGTACCTGGGGTAAGTACAAGTGTGTCTATGTTGTCTCACCAGAAAAAACCTCTCCCACAACATTGTAGTCTAACATGCAGAACCTTGGTGAGGGCAGAGTTATTTGGAGGTGTGTGATTGACCTCAAACAGCTGTCCCCATGCAGTTCTTAATGAACCTGCTACATGGGGTCTTAAATTCAATTTTCCATCTTGAATATTCTACTGCCTCCCAAGATCATTTAATGTGGGGTAAATTCAAAAGGTTGGAGACAAAAAGTAAGTACAATTAGATTATAATGTCAGAGCTATCTTTCTTTATGTTGTATGAATAAACTTGATATCACTACCATTGACTCCCTGTGCATTTCCCTGGCAGAGAAAGAGGGCCTAAGGGTGCTCCTTGACAGGGAAGCCCAGAGAGGAGATTTCTTAATCAGCAAGGGGAGGGATGAAGGAGTCAGACTGTGATCTTCATGGACTCTTACTGTTCTGATAAGCTATCAATCACACACGGTTTTTATCTTTGACTAACAACTAGATGCTAAGATGTATAGGTTTCACAGAACAAAGAGAGACTAAGGATTAAGTAATGTTTATGTGTTTGATTTCATTATATGTCCAGGGTTATAATTTCAGTACAATTAGAAAATATAAATGGAATAGACTTTTTTATCAGCTCTAAAGCTCACATTTAAGAATGTAAAATATTTGCCTTCCAAAGCAAACATGTTTATTATATGAGAGCCTGCTATAAGTGTTTGTAGTGTAAAATCACTCCAGTTAAAGAGAAAATATCCGGACCAATCTTTTTGTGAATAGCAAACTCAAGTACTTAACCATTTAATATATATTTCAACATCTATGCTACAACTTATGAAATGTTTATTTTAGTCAATCTACCTTATTTACTAAATTTTATTCCTTCAAGAGTGTGCCCCCTATGACTCCTCTTTTTTTAAACTACATTTTCTGATAATTCTACTGGTTTTATAAAAAGAGGCTTTGAATCTATAACCCTTTCTCTTGTCAGTCAGTTTGTCAACTGTCTCATTAACCATGAACTAGTTTTACTATTTGAGTTTAATATGTGTTTGATGGTTTCCAGGACATATGAACAACTTTGAAATAGTGATCAAATGAAATTAATTCTAGGATTTACCTAGAGAGGCTCAATCTTTTTTCAGGAAATGACATAAAATGAGTTATAATGCAGAAAGTCCCCAAGAATGTAACACACACAGACCAATAGCCAAAAGTGAGAGACAGAAGGACAGTGATTGCAGGAATCAGCTCAGCTTCATAGGAACTCTGTCAAGTAGCTGTGCTGACTTCATGATTCTCATCACTTCCAGTGGACATTGTTGTGTCAGTAAACCTAACTATTATTGTATCATTCTACATCTTTCATTGCATTAGTACCAAGACATGGTTAGCTATATTCCAAGATGGAAGTGGGATGCTTGTGTTATGTTTGAAGAAAACACACCACAACACACACACACACACACATACACACACACACACACACACACACACAGAAAGAGAGAGAGAGAGAGAGAGAGAGAGAGAGAGAGAGAGAGGGAGAGGGAGAGGGAGAGGGAGAGGGAGAGGGAGAGGGAGAGAGAGAGAGAGAGAGAGAGAGAACACCAGAACCATACTAACTTTTTATTTATTTAGTTTTTAGAGACCATATCCAGTGAATAGGCAAAACTCTGGTTGAGGGATGGGACCACGTACCCATCTCAAAACTTGAAACTCAGAGTTGTTCATTTCTAAAGAAAATATAGGGACAAAGAGTGGAGCAGAGAATGAAAGAAAGGTCCGATCTGTAGAAAAAAAATGAAAGTGGGATCAGCACTAAACTCATACACTACGCTGAGGCAAAGAAGCACCTGTTGAGAGAAACATAGTATAACCAGAGCCTGATCAATATAGATACAGATGTCCAAAGGCTCATAGCTAACCATCTGACTGAGCATGGGTACCCCAAGGTAAGAGTTAGGGGAAGGAATGAAGGAGGTGAAGCAGATGGCAATCCCATAGGAAGAACAATATCAAACAACCAGACCTCCTAGACCTCCCAGGGACTAAACCACCAACCGAAGGATACTCATGGAGGTACCCATGGCTCCAGCTGCAGATGTAGCAGAGGATTGCCTTATCTGTCATCAGGGGGAGGGGGGAATGCTAGGGTGGTTAGGTAGGAGTGGGTGGGTGGGGAACACCCTCATAGAGGCAGGGGGAGGACAGACGGTATAGAGGCTTGCAGAGGGGAAACTGGGAATAGGGAATAACATTTGATATGCAAATAAGATAACCAATAAAAAAGAAAATAAAATACAATTTTATATAAAAGTTATGATTAGAAATGGGAAAGATAATAAAATTTTTGAAAATTTAAATAATCCAAATACATGTGAAAATTTTTAGAGGCAATGCTATTCATCTATTTATTCTTTGATATTACAGTCAGAAATCTCACTGTTTAGCCCTTGTTGGCTTGAAACTTACACACACACACACTCAAACACACACACACATATACATATGCAGATATGTGTGAGTATGTGTGTATCAAAATTCTTGTGAATGAATAACTGAACAAGAAGTGTACATACTTTCTTTGTCCTCCAATATAGAACATTAATTTGAAGTGACTGACAACATGTCTGTCTGATGAAAAGAAATTTTTACTTTCTCTGTGACCTGCAAAGAAAACGATCTTCCTACAGGACCTTTGTCCATGTGAAACCTAAATGTGGCTATATCCAATTCAGAATCAAAAGTACAGTGATGGGCTCAGGGAAGTCCTTCAGTGCTCAGGCAGTCCTCAATGCAGACTTGAGAGCACCTACTCTACAGACTATCAGGATTGTTTACATTTCTGTTTGTTTGTTTGTTTTCCAAGTGTCATTTTAGTACATGGAAGTAGCAAAGTTAGAGCAAGCCTCTTGGTTTTACACAGATTGAAATATTTGTATATTTAATATTTAGGGATTGTGTGTGTGTATGTGTGTGTGTGTTAAAATCTGCCCATTGCTTCCCTGCTTCACTCTCTCCAGCTTTCTTTCCCTTGAATGAAGGAAAGTTAATCTCATATAGCCTCTTTATAATCATTTACCTGAGTATAGCTGAAAGGATGACTATAGCTAATTATCTAGCTCAAACTTTCTCTGTATTTCTTATTTAAAAAGAGATTAATCTTGGTTCCAGAATCTGAGAGTAGGGTCAACCAAATACAGCAGAATAAATATGATGCATGTTTTACTGCTTAGTTACTGTTCATATTGTATTATTGGCCCTCATATGCACAGTACCTATTAAAGTGGAAGGAAGGACTAGCTCATGTTACTCATCTTGAATATTGTTAGACCATGTATATTCATTCCTATAGTAAAGATTACTGAACTGATATTGGCAAAGTAAAGGGAACATAGGTAAATTGATAGGTCCTTGGTGTCTATAAATAAATGTATCCTATGGGACAAGGGTCAGACAGAAAAGACAAAGGAACCCTGCTGTGTTTATAGACTCATTCCCCTTAGTGAGTACTTCCTGAGACTGAAATGATATTCACACATAATCTTCATATGCAGTGATAATGTAGTAAAATTTTATACAATGTTTGCAGTTTTCTAATAGTTATAATTACTAGCATTTTTTAAACAACAACACTATATAAATGCTTAATGGCAGAAAAAAATAATGTTGACAGAATGTGTTTTGCATTCAAATAAGTGCGTGAATATTTCCATGTTCATTGTTTGCATAAAGTCAATTGATGAATACATATTTTCTCAATACAAAGATTTTGAAAAATAATGATTTTCATGAGATTATTGAGTTGTGGATAGTTTGTAATAAGTGATTTGCTCACTATCCTATAGGCTGGAACCTAGCTGATTCAAAATTTCTAAAGATATGGTACTAAGGAATTACTAAGTAAAAATTCAGATTTTTTGCTGCCTTATATAAAGAATATACATTTTTATGTGATGTACTTAACACTTATATTAACAGATTAACATATGTATATAAGAAGAAAAAGGGCAAAACAATGCAAATAAATATATCTTCATTTGCTTCTCAGCACAATATCAATATTTCCTGCATCAAAATTTGTAATGGCTCTAGGTTGGTGTGTAAGGAATATGACATCTGGATGGAGGTCATTTCTCTTTAGGGAAATACAAGACTTTTATGATGGAAAGAATGAAATCATTAACAAGGCTTAATGGTTTCTTTGGGATTAGACCTGTAAGTTGTTTAAGGGAACATGATATGGAGCTTTGTATATTGAATATGTATGACATTATTTGCAGCATATTTTAAAGAACCCTAGGTAGTGATGCTAGAAATTGAAGCATGCAATTGAAGATGAATGGTGTCCTACACATCACATTTATAGTCATTCTGAGTGTGGAATTTATAATGGGCACCTTGGGCAATGGATTCATAGCAGTGGTGAACATCATGGACTTGGTCAAGGGAAGAAAGATCTCCTCAGTGGATCCTATCCTCATTGCTCTGGCCATCTCCAGAACTGCACTGCTGTGCCTAATATTAGTTAGTTGGTGGCCATATATGCTCTACCCAGGACAATGGATGACAGAGAGAATTGTTAGTATAATATTCAGTGTAGGGACAACTTTCAACCAGATTAGTCTCTGGTTGCCTACAAGTCCTAGCATCATTTGCTTTTTTCAAGATAGCAAATTTTTCCAACACTATTTTCCTTCATTTAAAGGTCAGAGTTATAACAGGGATATTGATAATGTCTTTGGTTCACTTGTGCTTAAATATTATAGTTATTAATGCACCTGAGTACATTTTAATCACAATGTCATACAGCTTGATCTTGATTAACTC
Organism: Grammomys surdaster; assembly: GCF_004785775.1. NCBI lineage: Eukaryota > Metazoa > Chordata > Mammalia > Rodentia > Muridae > Grammomys > Grammomys surdaster. Next base: position 8,511,428 of record NW_021604792.1, read on the forward strand.
ACAGATTTCTCTACTGTTTCTATTTACCAACACCACAGTTGTGTTCATACCATTTATGTTGTCACTGGTTATGTTTATCTTGCTACTCTTCTCCCTGTGCAAACATAAGAGGAAGATGCAACACAGTGCCCAAGGATACAGAGATACAAGCAACATGGCCCACATCAGAGCTTTGCAGACACTGATTGCCTCCATCCTACTCTCTTCCATTTCTTTTCTTTCCCTAGTTATCAAGGTTTGGGGTTCTCTGCTTCTGGAGAGAATGCTGCTGATTTTTTATCACAAAGACTGTAAGAATTGCTTTTCTCTTGGTGCACTCCTGATTCTGGACAATGCTAAATTGAGAAAGGGTTCTCTCTCTGTACTCTTGTGGCTAAGATGCAGACACAAAAATGGAAACTCTAAAATGCACAGAACTGGGGTTCTTTTATGTGGATCATCTTGCAAATCATAGAAGAAAATAGATTACCAGATATTCTTATATATGTAAATTTTCAGGTCTGAATTACATAAAAATGTATATCATGTTCTCAAATTTCAAGATAATGGTTTATAAATGCTTTCAGCTTACAAGATAAGTACTCTCTAAGCATCTTCCAGTCTTTGTAGAACATATAAAAACATATTTGCTGGTTACAAAATTGTGTAAATGTAGATTTCTTGGATGAAAAAATGGTTAAAACAAACATTACTTTTATAGCAATTTATTTTTTTAAATATCTCACAAGTAATCTAAATACAGTATAAATATTTACATATATTTCTTACAATAGATTTTTATTCTCAAATACCTTGTTTGTTAGGATTTTTTTTTTCATTTAGCTCAGGATTGGATCATCTTGGATGAAGAAACTTCACTTGAGAGAATACCTCCATCTAAGTGGGCAGTCAGTATATCTGTGCAAAGTTTTATTGATTTATGATTCACTTATGTAGGCACAATTCACTATTGGTAGAGCCACTTCTGTGATGGTGATTGAGGATTCTTTAAAGGCGCAGTCTGGACAATCCATGAAAAGCAAGCCAACAATAAACATTTCTTCATGGCTTTTTCATCAGTTTCTCTCTCCAGATTGTTGTCTTGATTACCTACCCTGAATTTCCCAACAAGGTTGACTGAGTTATTAGTTGAAATAGACACTTTCCTCAAAAACTTGCTTTATTTGGTCATAATATTTGTCACTACAGTAGAAAACATACTAGGATAAAAATATATTTATATGTGAAAGCTTGAATATTATATGAGAAATGACATTAAGCATATGGATTATGGTAAATAATATAAGATGTTCACCATTTAAAATGTAAGATTCAACCAACAATTTTCAAAAGCATTTTGATATTATGTATCTGCATTTTACTAAGTTGGATAACAACCAGTTTCTCATAGGAACAAAAATTTAGAGTAAGTTGTAACTGACCAATAGGAAATAAATATGGATTGTTTCATATGGCTCCATGCTGTGAATGACTCAACAGGAAGGTTAAAAAGGTATTTATTCGTTGGACAGTGAGGACTTGGACAGCAGGATGATTGGAAATATGCAAACTGGAGAGGTGGGAGATATGGAGACCCTCTAGATGTACCAGAGACATGGGAGATTAGAGAATCTCAGGACTCAAATGGAAGGAACTTAGATAAAATGTCCTGCAATGGGGAGAGGTAACTTGTAGAGTCCACCTCCTGTAAAGACATCAAGCAGAGAGATTGGGTTGCCATCCAACAGTCAAAAATTCTGACCTCTAACTGTTCCTGTCTAAAAGAACTTCAGGGCAAAATGGAGAAGAGCCTGAGGGAAAGGAGGTTCAGTGACAGGCTCAAATTGAGATCTAGCTAAAGGGGACCCTCCAAGGCTTGGCACTATTACTGATGCTATGGTGTGTTTACAGTCAGGAGCCTAGCATGGCTGCCCTCTGAAGGGCTCAACAAGCAGGTGAGTTAGATGCAGATACTTATGCCTAACCAATGGACAGAGCCTGGGTCTGCTCTTGTTGAATTAGGGAAAAGCTGGAAGAAGCTGAGGAGGAAGGTCATCCCATAGGAAAACCAGCAGTGTAAACTAGCTGAACAAAGGCCCCTGGCACATATACAGCAGAGGATTGCCTGGTCTGTCATCAGTGAGAGAAGATGCACCTAAACCTCCAGAAACAGAGGCCCCAGGGAAGGGGAGGCTTCGTGTGTGTGTGTGTGTGTGTGTGTGTGTGTGTGTGCGTGTGTGTGTGTATGTGTGGTGGCTGGATGGTGAGGTCAAGATATCCTCTTATAGATAGGGAAGGAGTAATGAGATGAGGAACTGTGGGAGGGTGTACCTGGTGTAGCTTAACAACTGGAATGAAACAACAACAACAACAACAACAACAACAACAAAAACTATTAAAGATAATTTTTAAAAGTGAATTTATAAATAATTTTTTAAAATAATATAGTTGAAGAAGGGTAAAAAGAAGGAAATATTGCATAAGTACTTTATAGAGAATCAAGTGGTTTATATCTATAAGAATATAGGAATTGTTCATTTAAAAATTTTATATATTCATACATTTTCAAAATTTTATATGTGACTTAATAATGAAATATTTCCAATTGCTGTTTTCATTGTTGCTGTTGTTTTGGTAGGATCTTTCTTAGATCTCCTTATGTAATGTCTATGTTTATTTATTTGTTTAAAAATATAAACATTTCATAAACACATTTTCTGCCCTCACTCTTAACCAAAGTTCAAGCAATGATGTCTATATTTTTGGTTAACATATTTGGAGATATTAATCTGGAGAAAACAGATACCATTAAATAAAATGTGACTGTTTTGAGTATAAAATTGGATTCTTTGATATTTATTTAGCAGGTAATCTGTGCATTTCATACCTTTCCTTCTCATATATGTGATGAAATGATTTGTCATGTGAGGAAGCTCAGATTTTGGTGAGGAAAAGGCTTATCGTTAAGTGGCTAGCATTTTTGCCGTTTCCTTTTTTATCTATATTCGCTGGTATGGATACAAACTTTGCCATCACTCATAGTATGAAATTTTAATAGTTGATATATATATATATATATATATATGTACATATATATACATTCAATATGTTTAGTTGGTATAATGTTACTTATGTATATATGCTTTCAGGACAGAGCACTTCATATTAGATAACTTATTCAGGGGTTAAACTCCTGGGATGAATATTTTCATGCACTCTTAGTATTCTCTAGTTCCCTGTAGTTCTTTGTTTGGGGTTGGGGCCCTTAGAGAATTCCCTCTTTCATGGCAGCTTATCTATTGGTATTTTCAATTCAGGTTTTCTTAGGAAACCCTATTGAGACTTCATGGGAGTAGTTTGCCTGTAGTAGTTTGACAGTATGGTTCCTGTCTTTATTGTTTGTCTGCTCTCACAGACAAATACACATACAATACACACAGAAATATACTGACATACACAAAGACACACTCTTATATACACACATCCACACAGAAACATCCACACAGAAACACACGCGTGCACACACACACAAGCATACATATATATATATATATATGTTTATATGTTACATATAAAAATGTATATATATGTTTATATGTTTATATGATACATATATATGTTTCTGTGTGTTATTTACATATGTAAACATACACATATATAGTATATACACATATATATGTAAAACTTAAATGATTGGAAAAAGTAACCATCAATATATTTAAATGTGAAAGAAGTGTATGTATTGCTTAAAAGCTTGTATCTTACTGCCCTGAGTATTAGAAAATCTGGATTCTCTGAGAAAAGCTTGAAAGTACTGGAAGAATTGAGTAAAGCTGTAAGCAGAAGCAAGAGGATAGTGGGCTTGATTATTGCTGGGATAATAGCTTTAATTACATTAATTGCTAGCATCACTGCTTCTGCAATAGCTTTGACACAAGAAGTTAAGAGAGCGACTTTTGTTACTCATCTAGCAAAAAAAAAAATGTTACTAATGTGTTGAGTATACAAGAGGATTTAAATAGGTGTTTGGATCAATGGATTGATGCTCTATATCCTATTCAAATTATCAGAAGGAGGTTCAGAGTTTGTTAGGAGCCATCTCAAGTGTCATGACAAATACCATTAGAGTTGTGTTACTTCTAAAATTTACAATGATAGTCATTATAATTAGAAAAAAATGTTAAAGACACCTGTAGGGTATTTGGCATAATTCTAACACCTCACTGGATGTCTCAACATTGCATAATGAGATTATGAATTTAAAGAAAGCTGCTCTGTTGAGTTTTGATGTTGCAGGTAATGCTGACAAAATTATCCATGGCTTGAGGTCACTATTTCCATTTTCATCAAACCTCAGAAATGGTATATATATATATATATATATATATATATATATATATATATATATGATGTATATGTATATGTATATGTATATGCATATGTATATGTATATGTATATCAGGCTAGCCCCTTTTGACCTGGGAATACTTTTATTCCTGCCCATCGTGTTAAAGCTTGTCTCTAACTACCTCAACAGGTTAGCAAGCAAAGTACATGACTTGAAACTGAAAATGGATCCTTAGACAGAGCTATTAATTTAACAGGCTGGCAAGAAAGGATGGGTAAGATTCTGCACAGAGCCTTACCAAACTAAGCCAGAAGGGTATTGCT
>NW_021604792.1:8516087-8535637 GCF_004785775.1 Grammomys surdaster
TCAAAACAAACTAAGACATGCTCAGTCTGGTTAATGCAATTATAAAGAGGGAGATGTAAAGAGCTTTTAGGGCTGCCTGACAGGAAACTGACATTAGCTAAGGACAAAGAAATCGGAGGCTTGAAAGAAATCTGTCATAGACTGATGATAACAAAATGGACTGCAGGCAGGAATCTGACAATAGGTTTGAACAAATAAGTAACTTCAGAGAGAAGTCTAAATCCTAGGCTAGAAAAAAGAAATAGGCTTCAGGCTTCAAATGACTTTGTGCTAGGACAGGGAAGTAGGCTCAGATATTCTAGTCATCCTGATAAGCCCTTAGAAATAGTGATCAAAGGAGTGATTATGGGACTCTGTTTATTGTCTTGCCTGTTTTTTGACTATCTGGGTTTATTGTCTTGCTTGTTCCTTGACTATTTGCATCTATTGTATTGCTAGTTCCTCAACCTAGAACAGACCTTAATACTTGCATTTTATTTTGATGGTGTAAAAACAAAAAAAAAAAAAAAAAAAAAAAAAGGAGGAGGAGGAGGGATGGGATAGGGGACTAATAGTGGAATAACATCTGAAATGTAAATAAATAAAATGTCAAATAAAATAAGACTTGTTTTTACCTCCAGTTACAGAAAATAACTCATATCTGATCGAACCTTATTATTATTTTTCAGTAACCAGATGAAATATGTATATGTATTTGGTGCTGCTAGTGGTGTTTTTGATATTATTGTTGGTCCTTGTGTGCATGTTTGTGCTTACTGCTTGTAAATAATATAACTACAATCCAATCTTTCTTCAGATAATTATACAGAAATAATTTTTTCTGGGAGATACAGTACAAACAAGAAATAAATAAGAAAGCAACCTACATGTCCATTGTTAATTTTTCTTGATGAGGCCACTGTATTTATAAAAATAAACTGTGGATTTTGAGGGACACTTATGGCATCTTCTGAAGACTGAGGCTCATCTACCACTTTAGTCTTTGCCAGAATTCCCCACACAATGGGTTTTAAACTTTTACCAGTGTCATCTGTACTTGGTGAATTCAATTTACATAGAGACTAGACAAGACAAAATCTTGCAAAACAGTAAAGAAAGTTTGTCTTTATTTGCATACTAGCAAATTAGAATTCAGCTTGAGTTTGAAAATCAATAACCATAAATTAGGGAAAATATGAAGGAAATTTTATATCCCTAGCTGAAATTTCACCTGGTTAGTGATACAATTTGCATTTGTAAGTTTTGTTAATGTCTCAAAGTATTATAAACAATTCTGACTTTTTCAGAAAAAAATCAATATCTATATTTTACTGGATAATGAAATTTACACTAATCAAGCTGGCTCCCAATTGGTTTCTTCATGAAATGGAAGATACAGGTGTTCATCTAGGCCACATGGTCCATCCAGGTTGATAAAATTCACAAGTGAAGATGGATGTTTGTACTGCTGGGATAGCAGGACTCTCCATACATCTGCATTGCTTCAAGTCTCAGCAAATTTTATTTTCATAAGATAACCAAATCATCCAATCTCACATATTTCTCCTGAACTAAAAAGACAAATAACAACCCTTTGCTTATGATGGGAATTCAGTGCTTTTGTTTCCTAAAGTTGCCATGTTAACATTATTAGACAATAAATCTCATATGAACCAATTCAGGTAAATAAATATGTAGGAAATGTATCATGGAAGACAAATTCAGGCACATCTACAACTTGTCAAGTATGACGATTTCCTTATGAAACTCTTCATGTTCTTACCTCCATGCTCTGTTTCCTTTGTTTACTGTCTGTGTGAGCAAACATCCCAGGAAGGTGAAGCTGCTTGGCTCAGTGTTTCTCAATGTCATCAATATGGTCAATAGGAAGGCTGTGCAAAGCATGATCTTCTTTCTTTTCTTTTTGTGATCTACTTTGTGTTTTTTCATAGCAGATTGAAGATCTGCTGGGATGTCAAATTATATAGACAACATTAGTTGATAGGTTACTGGTAGCATTTCATTTTCAAGCCATTCATTTGTCCTGGTTTAGGAAAACATAGCTTCATTAGTCCTATATTTTGGCTCTTTGACAGACAAATCCTTGGGGGAAAGGACATATCTGCTTAATCAGTAAAACCAAAAATGCCCTAAACAAAACAAAACAAAACAAAATGAACTCCACAAGACACTCAAGGATATCATTCAGTCTTTGCCACCTACTCCTGGCCATGGTGCCTGTTTGCAGTGAATTTGATATACCAAGTGACAATCTATGGAAAAAAATTATTTCCTGTTTACCAATGGATACCAAGTGCATATAGCTTCTTGGCCGGCATTGATTCTCCATGTCTATATCCCTTTCTAAGCACTGGTACCCCGTATGGCTGGCAGTTGCTCAGAGCCTGTGATTTTGTATGTGCATTATTTGTGCTTTATCTAGAACTCATTGTTTAATTGGCACACCAAGATGGCTTCATTAGGCCATTGTAACACATCTATCTCATTGCATATTAGTCTTATTCACAGCTCTCCTTTACAGTTGTCCTTCATTCCCCTGAATCCCTTTTGCCAGTCTACATCCTCTTCTAAATAGCTCTTCTTTTTTCACATATTGTATTCTGCTACATTCTCTTATTTAACTCTTTCTCTCTCTCTGTCCCATTCTCCTTCCCTCCCTCTCCCCCCTCTCTATCTCACACACACACACACACACAAACTCACACGTGTAAAATTAAATTTAGAGACAAATTCTGTACTAGAGAGATAATTCATGGTATTTGCTTTCCTGGATCTGGCTTATTTTGCTGAGCATAATTATCATTTGTACACATTTTCCTGAAAGTACAACAATTCCATTATTTTATGACTGCTTAAAAAAGTGTATATTGTCCCATTTTTATTCATTCATGTACATAGAGGCTAGTTATTATCTTAATATATTTGAATATGCAACTGTATTTGTTGCTCGTTGGTGTAGTGGCCTTCAGTTTTATACTTTAAGGTGGTTTGGCAAGTTGTATATTTTCAATGTTCTGAAGGAACATTCTCTCTGAGGTTCCCAGTTTATCCACCACTGATAGAAAGTATAGACTCCTCCTTATCTTCAGTTTTCAGCAGCATCTATTCTCATTTGTTTTCATGAAGATAGAAATGCTAATGGGTGAGATGGAATCTCAAAGGAGTTTTAATTTTTATTTCACAGATTCTGAGGATGCTGAGTATTATTTAAGTATGTATCTGTATTTAACCTATTTGTCTTTTCCAGTGGATTATTTGACTGGGATAACTAAATTCTTAGTTCTTAATGTGTTTGGTTAATCTCCTATTTGATACATAGTTGGCAACAACATTTCCCACTTCTGAATAAGATTTAAGATTGCTCAGGATTGTTTTTCTTGACCTACAGAAATGATTCAATTTCATGTAAACTCATTTGACAAATTTGGATTTATTTTATGTTCTACTAGAATCTCTTAAAGGAAGTCTTTGTGCTTTGTTTCTAAGTGATTTCTCTATTTTTCTCTAGATGTGCGAATGTATTTAAGTTGTGGCTAGCGAGTTTATGTATCTTTGTTTCACTACTCTTATCAATATTACATATTAGCATATGGGTTCATTTCTTGGTTCCTTTCTCTTGTGTATTCATGTATATATTTTTCATGTCACTACTAGTCTATTTTTGTTAATGTGGTTCCATAATATAATTTTAGGTTATGCTTTTTTATGTATTGCATTGAAATATTTATTTGGATTTATTGGGTCAAATCTATATGTTTAAAATAAAACTAATTTTATCATGGTACAGAACATTTCATAGATATATGTATATACATACATGCATATATACATACATATATACATACATACATACACAAAAGCACTTACTCATACATACTCACATACACACACACACACACACTCACACACACAGACACTTATACACATACCACACAAGTTAATGTTTTAAAGTTTAGTAGAACTCTATAGAATCAATCAGGCCCCAGACTTTATTAGTGTTAGTTTTAATAACTGCTACAATATTGTTGTTTCTTATGAGTTTGTTTATTTTTTATAACAGTGATTAAATTTTGTTAAATCATACAAATCTAGGACTTCATTCTCTTCTTTGATCAGTTTTTATCAGTCTGTGGATTGTGACTCCTTTGGGGGTTTATCAATTCTTTAACAACAGTCTCATATCAGATATCTTGCATATCAGATATTTATACTATGATTCAGAATAGTAGCAAAATTACAGTTATAAAATAGTGATAATATAATTTCATGGTTGAGAGTCACCACAATGTGAGGAACTATATTAAAGTGTTACAGCATTAGAAATGTCGATTTTTTTTTCATTTTGGTGGTGTAATGTTTTTTCATGTTAATCTAGTTTGCAATGAAATCTATTATAACTTCTGTTTGGTGAAAGGATTTTGTTATTTTAGGAACTTTCTGCTTTCTTATAATAGCATGACATTTTATGAACAGTAAAACTTTGTGTGGAGTGCTGGTGGTGAAACTCTAAGTGTGTGCATAGGAGGCATGAGTGCCCGTGTTCAGGATCATGAATAAAATAACACAAATACAATCAGAAGACCTGGTAGCTCAAGTGATATAGGCTGTATGAAGCAGTGAAGTTTTTTGCTTTTCTTAGAAACCCATTTAACTGACAATGAACATCTACTGAAAGATGTTTATCAATTCAGAAGCAATATACACAAAAACAGAGGTGATGTCTGCACACATTGAAAGCATCAGCCTGAATAATAAAAATCTATGCTTATCTGCATTCATCCTGTATTTCATCTGGTTACGTCAGTGTCCAAGTATGTTAACCCAGCGCAAGTATGACAAAAATTTAACATTGATTCCTGTAATTTCAAGACTGTTGTTGCAAACAGTGTTATTTCTTGAAGACTATAGTGATTATGTATTACTGAGTCTTGGGACTCTGTTCAGATCCCTGTGGCTCAGAACCTACAATAGAAGTAGAATAATTTACAGGCTTAAAGATAATAAGGCTTTTTTTATTCCACAGATGAGGAGCAATAGGAAACTTGAACACCTGGCAAATTGATGTATTTCAATCATACATCAAGAATTAGTCCAAACACACAAATACAGTGTATATATATATATATATCTTGGGTAGGACAAGAGGTAAATTTTTGAGGGAGAGGACCTGATATTTAGAAACCACCACTCCATTTAGTGGACTGCAAAATTTCTTGTGTTCAAATACTTAATTCATGAAAGATCTCATGACTGTTGTCCTATAGAATATGATTATAAATCTTGTCCTCTGAATCCTATTATCTGTGTGGATACCATCTATCTTTTGATTCTTCAGGTTAACAGACCTATGAATTCTTATGATGTAATTTTAATGTGTTTCTCAGAAGAATATTGACACATAGGCAGCAATGAATGAAACTTACCAGGTTTTCAGGACATAACCATCTCAAGTGTTTTAGGGTTGATCACTAAGTGTCCTGAGCCAATTCTTCCTTTTTTTCTTTTCTTCCTAATCATAACAGAGCCTCCCAGGTTCTATTAATCAATATATTTCCAGTTTTGAAGACCTAATTGATTAATGTGCTGTCATATATTTTCTTTACCTGGTCCACAAAGCATTAAGGTGACTACTCTCATTTGTTTCATTATGGTTCTTGTATTTAGATATATGTTTATTTTTGAATTTATTTGCACTGTATAACATTCTATTTTTACCTTCAACAGTACAAGTTAAAATTAAAAACAACACTACTAAAAATCCAGACAAACGAAAGCATAATTTTTTCTTTCTCTTCAATCATAGAGATTTTATATAGAGGTTTATGTAACAATACATTAATAGACAAGGAGTTATAATTTTAGAAACAATGAACAATGTATACAGATACATAGATAATTATGTATGATTTAGCACATTAATTATGTTTTCTACAGGCAGTATATACAACTTGTCGAGAATAACACATCTAAGGTGAGATTAATTGATGACTTCTGCTTCTTAATAAAATGCTGGTTCTAAAATAAATATTGACACTGACCTCCTGAAATGCTGTCTTGGTATTTTGGACCTTTCAAATAGTTGAAGTTTTCTTATTTTGAATAAAAAATATTGTCCTTAAAGTGGTGTGGCATTTCAATTGGATGTCAAGTGGATATTCAAGTGAATCTGTTTCCATACAGAGTGAAAGGAAACAGTGGTAGGGTTTAGACAAGCTCCTCAGAATGGAGTATAGCAAAACCTTACTTACTTCAGCTCCTTTTCTAAAACTCAGAAAATTCTGCCATGAGCTTTCCTTCCACAGAGTTGGGCCCTATACTTGTGTTTGCATTATTCCTTTCAAAGCATATTCTTATTACTTGGGGGGAAATAAGCCAGAAGATCAATTAAATTTTTATGTTAAATGCCCATGTAAAGCCATAAATTACTCCCTATGTCACTAACCTGGTGGTATATAGAAAGATGCAGAACCTATAAGATGTAGGAGGAGCTTAGAAGTAGGAAATTACATCACAAGAGACATGCTCTAAAAGGAGATATTAGGGGAACAGGTGTTTCCTCTTACTCTACACTTGTTTTCTTCATGGCAGGAACAGTTTTTCTCCACTAGTGTTTTGCTATTCTGCCATGCCGAAGACCACAAAACAATGGAGCCAAGAGATAAGAGCTGAAACTTCAAGAAGTCTGAACCAAAATTTTCTTCTTTATAGGTAAATTAATTCAGATGTTTTACTATACTGGAAGAAACCAACAACAAAGATCAATCTATCTCTGTGTTGGTGCTATGTTTGTTTCTATTTTTTCTCTTAAACTTTGTGCATTCTTGCCTGACTACTATTTCAATATATCTATCTCCTAATTGTAGTGTAGTGGTCAAATTTTAAATTATATAGGACTGTTAGTCTTTACATGGTTTGTTTCTTAGGGCCTATAAGAAATGTAGGGTCAGTCTTTTACAATATAACTTTCTAGTTTTCCCTTCCATTTATGATAAGTAAGATACTTGTTTTTCTGTTTTATGGTAGCATGTAATATATTATTTTCTTTAGTTTGATAACTCCTTAAATAGGATTACTATAACCATGCAATTTACTTCCCATCTTGCCTAGGTTGTGTGTCATTGTTAATATTACTTGGTGTCTATAATGATGTTTACAGAGAAGAAGTTAATGGTTGACAAGGAAGAGTAGACAGAAAGCCTCACGTCTTTCCTGCTAATTAAGGCATCAGCCTATGGACAGGAGGAGGTAAGAGTGTGGAAGATTCTTCCTGTGCAGAGGAACTTATTTACCTTAAACACAGCTCCAAGGACCACATAAAATCTTTCATTCCAACACATGAAACAATATTTTGAACACTGCACTGTAATACCGTAAACATAGAATTCTGTTTAGAACAATATCAACAACTATTAGGGAAGCTGTGCCTTGAGGAAACAGGTGTAATCCTAAGGAAAAGGTTGGAGAATCACAAGTCCAGGGTTGTCTGGAATACAGAGTGACTCTAAGGCGAGACTAAGCAATTCAGTGAGACTATCTCACAATATAAAGTAAAAAAAAAAAAGGTTGCTAGAGGTATGGCTTGTCAGAACACTTGCAGGACAACAGTAGCGCTCTATATTTTATTATAACTTTTGCAATAAATAAAACAAAATACAGGGAATTGTCATGATTCTAAGCATGATCTAGATATATGATTATGGAATCAGTGAGAATTTTATTGGTATGAAAATAGAAAAGGGTTGATTTTCCATAAAAGGGATGTTTGTGCATGTGTGTCTTGTATATCAATAAATGATTGCCAATATGGAGTTACATAAATTAAAATAACTAGTATAATGTTTGTGAAATGAACATAGGTGCAGTGATATTCAAATAGATTTTTAGATAATTTTGGTACTATGTAGAAAGATTTTTGACCAATGTCAATAAAGTTTGGGGTGTGTGTGTGTGTGTTTGTGTGTGTGTGTGTGTGTGTGTGTGTGTGTGTGTATGTGTGCATAATAAAGAGTTTCATTAATTTACTAACCAAAATAATTATAGATCATTACCTAAGGATGTACCACATGCCTAATTTTTTTTAATATTGCTCAGAAACCTAGTTGTGTGACTAAAATGTGCAGATAGGGAAAAAGTGAACATAATGCAAATAAATATATCTTTTTTGTAGGTTAAGCACAAGAAAATTCAACATCTTATTCAACTTTAGAAAGTTGGATATAAGATACAGTGTCTGGATGAAGCAGAGTTGATCTCTTTTGGAAGAAGAAAAGCCAAGATTTTTATAAAGAATATATGAAATAATTCCAGGAAAATTTAGATGTTTCCTAGTCAGTAATGTGTATATGGGATTTGAAAGCATGATTATTCGGAAATTTTAACAACCACTATGTGGAGCTTTATAAATGAAGCAGAGACATTATAAATTGAAGCATGTTCTCACAGACAATAAAGAACAGTGATTGGATTAATTTTATAATCATATTCTCTGTGGAATTAGTACTGGGGATCTTAGGAAATGGATTCATAGCAGTAGTGAATATCATAGACTGGGTCAAGAGAAGAAGGATCTCTCCAGTGGATCAGATTCTTACCATTTTGGCCCTTACCAGACTTAATTATGTGTGGTCTATGGCCATTTGTATACTGTTATTCATATTCTGCCCACGTTTGCTTATGAGATCAGAAATGTTTATAGCAATGAGCATTATCTGGGTCATAAACAACCATTTCAGCATCTGGCTTGCTACATGCCTTGGTGTCTTTTATTTTCTCAAGATAGCCAATTTTTCTAACTCTTTTTTTCTCTACCTAAAGTGGAGAGTTAAAAAGGTGGTTTTAATGATAATACTGGTATCACTGATTTTCTTGATTTTAAACCTGTTTTCTTTGAGGCTTTATGATCATTTCTCAATTGAAGTTTATGAAGGAAATATGTCTTATAGTTTGGGGAATTCACCACAGTTTCCAAGATTTTTCTTATTCACCAACTCATCCACAGTTTTCTTAATCACCACCTCATCCCAAGTTGTCTTACCCATCAACTCCCTGTTCATGCTCATACCCTTCTCAGTGTCTCTGGTAGCTTTTCTCCTGCTCATCTACTCACTGTGGAAGCATCACAAGAAGATGCAGGTCAATGCCAAACGACTTAGAGATGCCAGCACCATGGCCCACATGAAAGCCTTGCAAACTGGGTTCTCTTTCCTACTACTGTATACAATATACTTACTTTTCATTGTCATAGGAATTGTGAACCTTGGATTGATGAAGAAAATAGTAATGCTTTTATTTGACCGCATTTCTGGAGCAATTTTTTCTATAAGCCACTCATTGGTGATGATTCTGGGAAACAGGAAGCTGAGACAAGCCACTCTTTCCGTGCTGCCTTGTCTCAGTTGCCGGGCCAAAGATATGGACACCATGGGTCCCTAATACATTCCAGAATTCCTTGGACAAAATCTTGAGCTCTTATATAGGAAAAAAGAAACTGTGGGGCTTCAAAGCTGTGATGGGTGATACATTGGAGAGTACAAGGAGGATAAAGATTCTAGCAGGATATAAGTGATCTCATGGGAAACTGGATAGGTGAGCATTGTAGGAAATGAAAAGTGAGGTAAATACAGGAGTAGGATCGATTATACAGGTAAAATGACAATAAGCGTGGAATAATTCTATGCTAAGAAAACCTATTGTGCCTCTATTCAGGGTTCTCCAAGAGACTCCTGAAACATTTAACCTACTGGTGGTGACATTGTTGAAATACTAGTGGTGAAATTTAAATCCCCATTTCTGAGGATACCATGTATACTAATATTTGGAATAAGAACTTCAGAATTGGAACTGGTCTGTCTGCTTTCTCCCTGGGGACTAGTTTTCATGGCATCAGAAGAAACTGTGCAAGGTTCTATATGAGGTAGGCAACTAATAATCATATTCCACTATGACACTTATGAACTGCATCAATGACCAGCGACTACCACTGCACAATAGCCCTATTGGTTCAGTAGTAGCACACATATCTTTGTGGTAACCAAGTTCTCTGTAGCTGGACTTAATAGCCTTTCAACAAGGGGATCACCATGCCTAGTACAGTAAAATTAGCTAAGTATTCATAAAATAACTGAGTGAAAAAATGATTATTGGAGGAGAATATACAATTGATTTACTAAATCAGCATAATCCCTGACAAAAGTATATGAACATTTGTCAATCGCTTCAAAAGTAATCGAAATCTTCATTTGTCATCAAGAAAACAAATCTTCAAAACAGATGAGGATGACTACAAAAAATCACAACTAAACGAAATGCAACAGTTTGAAGTTGATTCAAAATGAGTACATCTATAATGCAGTCGAATACCTAAGACTCAGAGTAGAATATAGAAGAGAGACAGAAAGATCATAAGATTCAAAAGATCAAGGACTTTGCTTTTAGTTTATGTCTTTTAGTAACAACAGAAGCTATATCCTTAAAGACTCATCAGCCTGACCACTCAAATGTCAGCTGAATAAGGGGGACACCAACAAACATGTGAAAATGGACTAGGAAAGCATACAAAGCATCAAACGTACAGAAAGATCTACAAGCGTGAGTAAAGCCATGAGCTGGAGAGAAAGTCCTCACCAGGGAAAACCACACCATTTGGAACTACAGTGCCAAATGGTCATTTCTGAAAATACAATTACAAGTATAATTATATGGTCGTATATATGCATGTATATGTATACATATACATTATATGGATTTATATACACATAAGCATACTATGTGGATATATATTTATATATGCATATTATAGAGGTACGAAAATATAAATGAACACACACATACACACACACACATATATATATATATACATATATATATACACACACACACAAATATATACATGTATGCAATAAAAACCAATGAAAAAAGAGGCCACAAATTTGAAGAAGATGTAGAAGGGTAGTTACAAGTTCTTGGATGGATGAAAGGGAATATAGCAATTTTGTAATTAAAATACAATCTCAAAATCAAAACCAATCAGCCAGAGTATATTAGAATAATATTGAAAATAATCATACATTCGGAGTTTGTCACATTCAGTTGAAATTTTCTTGTGTATAAGTTTTACACAAAAAAATAGTAAAATACTTTTATTAAAATAAAAGTATAAGTATAGTTTTCTAATATATTTGTGTTATGGCTTCTCTGAATAGATAAAAATTACATACTAATATTTGGAATAAGAACTAACTAAATTCATTATACCTTAACATATATGTTTGTGTATTTTTATATTAGTATATTCAATACAGAATAACTTTCCATCATCTTAAATATTTGAATTTTGTGTTAAGCATTAATCTTTTCAAATTTTATATGTGAGATATATGTATTCATTTTTGACTTGGAGACAGGCACTGATTTGTGTACCTTTTGTGTAGTGCTGCCTTAGAACTGAATGAACCGTTACTTACTGGGGGAGGAGAGGTCCTCATCTACACTGGGAAAAGAAAGAGAACTTCCAAGTCTTCTGTTGTTTCTGATACTCATGAGCCCCATGAACCTCCTCTGCATGGTTACATAAACCTAAGAGTTGCTAGAGGAAGAGACTCTGAACTGTAGAACTATTTTTAAGTCATGCAGAGAGCTCCTGGAATGCAGCTCTCAGAAGTCACTGCAGTATGTGGGGTGGGCTTTTTGTCATGCACCTGCCTTTGAGTCACCCATATTCATGTTACATAGCCCTTTTCCATCCTCTTATAAGTAACCTCAATAAATGCACTAGTTCACTAAGCTTGACTGATGTTGAATTATTCTCTGACCCACAATGTCTGACACAGACACTTTCTCATGTCTCCAGTAAAAGTCACAAAAGTACTTGTGGTGCATCAGATTTTTCTAAGACAGTGTGAATGAATTTCTGTTGACTACAGATAGGACCTGAATGATAGGCCAAAAAACTGAATTCACCCAAGTCCACCTGGAGAACCAATGAGTGTATGGCAGGTTGTTTGTTTATTCGTTTTCTTTCAACAATTTACTCAGTATTGAAACATTCCATTAAGGAGAGAAAATATTTTGAAAAGCTGAAATTTACAAGTTCAGAATTATCCCTCACCAATGTTATGTGATGAGCAAACAACTAATGAAAGACTACAACCAGCAGAGTGGTCAGGAGGAGACTTTGACATGAGTTGCCTTGAAGTTATTCTCTGATCTTTCAAATCACTTTCAAATGGAACAGAAAGCAGCAACATGCATCATTTGGGTGTAGTCATCCATGTTGATTAAGCTTTTGGAGGTACAGATGATGTAGAATTCATCCCTACCCCCTTAAATACCCCTCAGTTGAGCTCACACAGGTGATTCCAAACAAAGAAAGCAGAACAAAAACAACTAATTATTCATAAAGATGGACTTTGGTGTCTAATAATTCCTTTGATTTGTCATATATTCTGTACCTGGGGTAAGTAAAAGTGTGTCTATGTTGTCTCACCAGAAAAAATTCTCCCACAACATTGTAGTCTAGCATACAGAACCTTGGTGAGGGCAGAGTTATTTAGAGGTGTATGATTGACCTCAAACAACTGTCCCCATGCAGTTCTTAATGAACCTGCTACATGGGGTCTTAACTTCAATTTTCCATCTTGTATATTCTACTGCCTGCTAAGATCACTTACTGTGGGGTAAATTAGAAGGGTTGTAGATGAAAAGTAAGTAATAATTAGAATATCATGTTAGAGCTATCTTTCTTTATGTTGTATGAATAAACTCAATATCACTACCATAGATTGCCTGTTCATTTCCCTGGCAGAGAAAGAGGGCCTTAGTGTCCTTCCTGACAGGGAAGCTCAAAGAGGAGATAAGAAATCAACAAGGGGAGGGAAGGAGTCCGGTTGTGATGTTCAGGGACTCTTACTATTCTAATAGGCTAGCAATCAGACAGGGTTTTCATCTTTGACTAATAACTAGATGCTAAGATATATAGGTTTCCCAGAAAAAAGAGAGACTAATGATTAAGTAATGTTTATGTGTTTGATTTCATTATATGTCCAGGGTTATAATTTCAGTACAATTAGAAAATACAAACAGAATAGACTTTTATCTGTTCTAAAGCTCACATTTAAGAATTTAAAATATTTGCTTTCCAAAGGAAACATGTTTATTATATGAGAGCCTGTTATAAATGTTTACAGTGTAAAATCCCTCCAGTTCAACAGAAAATATCTGGACCAGTCTTTTTGCGAATGGCAAACACAAGTACTTAACTATTTAATATATATTTAACCATCTATGCTACAACTTATGAAATGTTTATTTTAGTCAATCTACCTTATTTACTAAATTTTATTCCATCAAGAGTGTGCCCCCTATGACTCCTCTCTTTTTAAACTACATTTTCTGATAACTCTACTGGTTTTATAAAAAGAGGCCTTGAATCTATAACCCTTTCTCTTGTCAGTCAGTTTGTCAACTGTCTCATTTACCATGAATTAGTTTTACTATGTGAGTTTAATATGTGTTTGATGGTCTCCAGGACATAAGAACAACTTTGAAATAGTGGTCAAATGAAATTAATTTTAGGATTTACCTAGAGAGGCTCAATTTTTTTTCAGGAAATGACATAAAATGAGTTATAATGCAGAAAGTCCTCAAAAATGTAACACACACAGACCAATAGCCAAAAGTGAGAGACAGAAGGACAGTGATTGCAGGAATCAGCTCAGCTTCATAGGAACTATGTCAAGTAGCTGTGCTAACTTCATGATTCTCATCACTTCCAGTGGACATTGTTGTGTCAGTAAACCTAACTATTATTGTATCGTTCTACATCTTTCATTGCATTAGTACCAGGACATGGTTAGCTATATTCCAAGATGGAAGTGGGATGCTTGTGTTATGTTTGAAGAAAACACACCATAACACACACACACACACACACACACGAACACACACACACAGAAAGAGAGAGAGAGAAAGAGAGAGAGAGAGAGAGAGAGAGAGAGAGAGAGAGAGAACACCAGAACCATACTAACTTTTTATTTATTTAGTTTTTAGAGACCATAACCAGTGAATAGACAAAACTCTGGGTGAGAGATGGGGCCACGTACCCATCTCAAAACTTGTAACTCAGAGTTGTTCATTTCTAAAGAAAATATAGGGACTAAGAGTGGAGCAGAGAATGAAAGAAAGGTCTGATCTGCAGACACTGAACCTAGACACTATGCTGAGGCAAAGAAGCACCTGTGAAGCACCTGTGGAGAGGAACATGGTATAACCAGAGCATGATCAATATAGATACAGATGTTCAAAGGCTCATAGCTAACCATCTGACTGAGCATGGGTACCCCAAGGGAAGAGTTAGGAGAAGGAATGAAGGAGGTAAAGCATATGGCAATCCCATAGGAAGAACAATGTCAAACAACCAGACTCCTTAGAGCTCCCAGGGACTAAACCACCAACCGAAGGATACTCGTGGAGGGACCCATGGCTCCAGCTGCAGATGTAGCAGAGGATTGCCTTATCTGGCATCAGTGGGAGGGGGGAATTCTAGGGCGGTTAGGTAGGAGTGGGTGGGTGGGGAACACCCTCATAGAGGCAGGGGGAGGACAGATGGTATAGAGGCTTGCAGAGGGGAAACTGGGAATAGGGAATAACATTTGAAATGCAAATAAATAAGATAACCAATAAAATAGAAAATAAAATACAATTTTGATATAAAAGTTATGACAAAATGTGTTAGATTAGAAATGGGAAAGAAAATAGTATTTTTGAAAATTTAAATAATCCAAATGCATGTGAAAATTTTTAGAGACAATGTTATTCATCTATTTATTCTTTGCTATTACAGTCAGAAATCTCAATGTTTAGCCCTTGTTGGCTTGAAACTTATTGTGTTGATTATCTGGTTGACTGTAAAATCATAGAGATCTGCCTGGCTCTGCACACACACACACACACACACACACACTCAAACACATACACACACACATACATATGCACATATGTGTGAGTATGTGTGTATTAAACTTCTTGTGAATGAATAACTGAACAAGAAGTGTACATACTTTCTTTGTCCTCCAATATAGAACATTAATTTGAAGTGACTGACAACATGTCTGTCTGATGAAAAGAATTTTTTACTTTCTCTGTGACCTGCAAAGAAAACTATCTTCCTACAGGACCTCTGTTCAGGTGAAACCTAAATGTGGCTATATCCAATTCAGAATCAAAAGTACAGTGATGGGCTCAGTTAAGTCCTTCAGTGCTCAGGCAGTCCTCAATGCAGACTTGAGAGCATCTACTCTACAGACCATCAGGGTTGTTTACATTTCTGTTTGTTTTGTTTTCCAAGTGTCATTTTAGTACATGGAAGTAGCAAAGTTAGAGCAAGCCTCTTGGTTTTACACAGATTGGAATATTTGTATATTTAATATTTAGGGATTGTGTGTGTGTTTGTGTGTGTGTGTGTGTGTCTGTGTTAAAATCTGCTCATTGCTTCCCTGCTACACTCTCTCCAGCTTTCTTTCCCTTGAATGAAGGAAAATTAATCTCATATAGCCTCTTTATAATCATTTACCTAAGTATAGATGAAGGGATGACTATAGCTAATTATCTAGCTCTCAAACTTTCTCTGTCTTTCTTATTTAAAAAGAGATTAATCGTGGTTCCAGAATCTGAGAGTAGGGTCAACCATACACAGCAGAATAAATATGATGCATGTTTTACTGCTTAGTTACTGTTCATATTGTATTATTGGCCCTCACATGCACAGTACCTATTAAAGTGGAAGGAAGGACTAGCTCATGTTACTTATATTGAATATTGTTAGGCCATGTATATTCATTCCTATAGTAAAGATTACTGAACTGATATTGGCAAAGTAAAGGGAACATAGATAAATTGATAGGTCCTTGGTGTCTATAAATAAATGTATCCTATGGGACAAGGGTTAGACAGAAAAGACAAAGGAATCTTGCTGTGTTTATAGGCTCATTCCCTTTAGTGAGTACTTCCTGAGACTGAAATGATATTCACACATAATCGTCATATGCAGTGATAATGTAGTAAAATTTTATACAATATTTGCTGTTAATTTTCCAATATTTATAATTACTAGCATTTTTTTAACAACAACATTACATAAATGCTGAATGGCAGAAAAAAATAATATTGACAGAATGTGTTTTGTATTCAAATAATTGTGTGAATATTTCCATGTTCATTGTTTGCATAGTCAATTGATGAATACATATTTTCTCAATACAGAGATTTTGAAAAATAATGATTTTTCATGAGATTATTGAGTTGTGGATAGTTTGTAATAAGTGATTTGTTCACTATCCTATAGGCTGGAACACAGCTGATTCAAAATTTCTAAAGACATGGTACTAAGGAATTTCTAAGTATAAATTCAGATTTTTTGCTGCCTTATACAAAGAATATACATTTTTATGTGATGTACTTAACACTTATATTAACAGATTAACATATGTATATAAGAAGAAAAAGGGCAAAACAATGCAAATAAATATATCTTCATTTGCTTCTCAGCACAATATCAATATTTCCTGCATCAAAATTTGTAATGGCTCTAGGTTGGTGTGTAAGGAATATGACATATGGATGGAGGTCATTTATCTTTAGGGAAATACATACTTTTATGATGGAAAGAATGAAATCATTAGCAAGGCTTAGTGGCTTCTTTGGGATTAGACCTGTAAGTTGTTTAAGGGAATGTGATATGGAGCTTTGTATATTGAATATGTATGACATTATTTGCAGCATATTTTAAAGAACCCTAGGTAGTGATGCTAGAAATTGAAGCATCTAAGCAAAGATGAATGGTGTCCTACACATCACATTTATAGTCATTCTGAGTGTGGAATTTATAATGGGCACCGTGGGCAATGGATTCATAGCAGTGGTGAACATCATGGACTTGGTAAAGGGAAGAAAGATCTCCTCAGTGGATCCTATCCTCACTGCTCTGGCCATCTCCAGAATTGCACTGCTCTGCCTAATATTAGTTAGTTGGTGGCCATATATGCTCTACCCAGGACAATGGATGACAGAGAGAATTGTTAGTATAATATTCAGTGTAGGGACAACTTTCAACCAGATTAGTCTCTGGTTGCCTACAAGTCCTAGCATCATTTGCTTTTTTCAAGATAGCAAATTTTTCCAACACTATTTTCCTTTATTTAAAGGTCAGAGTTATAACCGGGATATTGATAATGTCTTTGGTTCACTTGTGCTTAAATATTATAGTTATTAATGCACCTGAGTACATTTTAATCACAATGTCTAACAGCTTGATCTTGAATAACACACAGCTTTCTATACTGTTTCTATTTACCAACACCACAGTTGTGTTCATATCATTTATGTTGTCACTGGTTATGTTTATCTTGCTACTATTCTCCCTGTGCAAACATAAGAGGAAGATGCAACAAAGTGCCCAAGTATACTGAGATACAAGCAACACGGCCCACATCAGAGCCTTGCAGACACTGATTGCCTCCATCCTACTGTATTCCATTTCTTTTCTGTCCCTAGTTATAAAGGTTTGGTGTTCTCTGCTTCTGGAGAGAATGCTGCTGATTTTTATCACAGAGGCTTTAAGAATTTCTTTTCTCTTGGTGCACTCCTGATTCTGGACAATGCTAAATTGAGAAACGGTTCTCTCTGTATTCTTGTGGCTAAGATGCAGGCACAAAAATGGAAACTCTAAAGTGCAAAGACCTGGGGTTCTTTTATGTGGATCTTCTTGCAAATCATAGAAGAAAATAGATTACCAGATATTCTTATATATGTAAATTTTCAGGTCTGAATTACATAAAAATGTATATTATGTTCTCAAATTTCAAGCTAGTGGTTTATAAATGCTTTCAGCTTACAAGTTAAGTACTCTCTAAGCATCTTCCAGTCTTTGTAGAACATATAAAAACATGTTTGATGGATACAAAATTGTATAAATATAGCTTTCTTGGATGCAAAAAATGGTTAAAACAAACATTACTTTTATAACAACTTATTCTTTTTAAATATCTCAAAAGTAATCTAAATACAGTATATTTACATATATTTCTTACAGTAGATTTTTATTTTTAAATACCTTGTTTTTTAGGATTTTTTTTTCATTTAGCACAGGATTGGATCATCTTGGATGAAGAAACTTAACTTGAGAGAATACCTCCATCTAAGTGGGCAGTCAGTATATCTGTGCAATATTTTATTGATTTATGATTCACTTATGTAGGCACAACTCACGCTTGGTAGAGCCACTTCTGTGATGGTGATTGAGGATTCTTTAAAGGCGCAGTCTGGACAATCCATGAAAAGCAAGCCAACAATAAACATTTCTTCAGGGCTTTTTCATCAGTTTCTCTCTCCAGATTGTTGTCTTGATTACCTTCCCTGAATTTCCCATCAAGTTTGACTGAGTTATTAGTTGAAATAGACACTTTCCTCCAAAACTTGCTTTATTTGGCCATAATATTTGTCACTACAGTATAAAACATACTAGGATAAAAATATTTTTATATGTGAAAGCTTAAATATTATATGGGAAATGACATTAAACAGATGGATTATGGTAAATAATATAAGATGTTCATCATTTAAAATGTAAGATTCAACCAACAATTTTCAAAAACATTTTGATATTATGTATCTGCATTTTACTAGGTTGGATAACAACCAGTTTCTCATAGGAACAAAAATTTAGAGTAAGTTGTAACTGACCAATAGGAAATAAATGTGGATTGTTTCATATGGCTCCATGCTGTGAATGACACAACAGGAAGGTTAAAAAAAGTGAATTTATTCGTTGGGCAGTGAGGACTTAGACAACAGGATGAGTGGAAATATGCAAACTGGAGAGGTGGGAGATATGGAGACCCTCTAGATGTACCAGAGACCTGGGAGATTAGAGAATCTCAGGACTCAAATGGAAGGACCTTAGATAAAATGCCCTGCCATGAGGAGAGGGAACTTGTAGAGTCCAAGTCCTGAAAGGACATCAAGCAGAGAGATTGGGTTGCCATCCAACAGTCAAAAATTCTGACCTACAACTGTTCCTGTCTAAAAGAACTTCAGGGCAAAATGGAGAAGAGCCTGAGGGAAAGGAGGTTCAGTGACAGGCTCAAATTGATATCCAGCTCAAGGGGACCCTCCAAGGCCTGACACTATTACTGATGCTATGGTGTGTTTACAGTCAGGAGCCTAGAATGACTGCCCTCTGAAGGACTCAACAAGCAGGTGAGTTAAATGCAGGTACTTATGCCTAACCAATGGACAGAAGCCTGGGTCTGCTGTTGTTGAATTAGGGAAAAGCTGGAAGAAGCTGAGGAGGAAGGCCATCCCATAAGAAAACCAGCAGTGTAAACTAGCTGGATCAAGGACCCTGACACATATACAGCAGAGGATTGTCTTGTCTGTCCTCAGTGAGATAAGATGCACCTAAACCTCCAGAAACAGAGGCCCCAGGGAATGGTGAGGCTTCGAGAGAGAGAGAGAGAGAGAGAGAGAGAGAGAGAGAGAGAGAGAGAGAGAGAGAG
>NW_021604792.1:8535647-8538172 GCF_004785775.1 Grammomys surdaster
GAGAGAGAGAGAGAGAGAGAGAGAGAGAGAGAGAGAGAGAGAGAGAGTGTGTGTGGTGTGTCGTGGCTGAAGGGTGAGGTGAAGATATCCTCTTATAGATATGGGAGCAGTAATGAGATGAGGAACTGTGGGAGGGTGGACCTGGAGAAGCATAACAACTGGAATGTAAAAAAAAAAAAACTATTAAAGATAATTTCTATTTATTTTTTTTAAATAATTTATTTAGTTTTTCTGAAATTGTAATTCATTCACACAGGGGTTATACACACAGAAAGGCAGGATGTGGGGAAAGGGATGACACTGGAGTGTGGGTGTTCAAGGGGAATACAGATAAAAGATAAATTTTAAAAGTGAATTTATAAATAATTTTTTAAAATAATATAGTTGCAAGAAGGGTAAAAAGAAGGAAATACTGCATAAGTACTTTACATAGAATGAAGTGGTTTATATCTATAAGAATATAGAAATTGTTCATTTAAAAACTTTTATATATTAATACATTTTCAAAATTTTATACATCATTTAATAATGAAAAATTTCCAATTGCTGTTTTCATTGTTGCTGTTGTTTTGGTAGGATCTTTCTTGATCTCCTTATGTAATGTCTATGTTTATTTACTTGTTTAAAAATATAAACATTTCATAAACACATTTTCTGCCCTCACTCTTAACCAAAGTTCAAGCAATGATGTGTATATTTTTGGTTAACATATTTGGAGATATTAATCTGGAGAAAACAGATACCATTAAATTAAATGTGACTGTTTTGAATATAAAATTGGATTCTTTGATATTTATGTAGCAGGTATTCTGTGCATTTCATACCTTTCCTTCTCATATATGTGATGAAATGATTTGTCATGTGAGGAAGCTCAGATTCTGGTGAGGAAAAGGCTTAGCGTTATGTTGCTAGCATTTTTGCAGTTTCCTTTTCTATCTATATTCGCTGCTATGTATACAACTTTGCCATCTCTCATATTATGATATTTTAATATATATATTCAATATGTTTAGTTGGTATAATGTTACTTATGTATATATGTATATATGCTTTCAGGACAGAGCATTTCATATTAGATATCTTATTCAGGGGTTACACTTTTGGGATGAATATTTTCATGTACTTTTAGTATTCTCTAGTTCCCTGTAGTTCTTTGTTTGGGGTTGGGGCCCTTTCAGAATTCCCTCTTCCATCTCAGCTTATCTATTGGTATTTTCCAGTTCATGTTTTCTTAGGAAACCCTATTGAGACTTCATGGGAGTAGTTTGCCTGACATTTCTGGGAGGTTCAGTTTTACAGTATGGTTCCTGTTTTTATTGTTTGTCTGCCCTCACAGACAAATACACATACCACACACAGACATACACTGACATAGACACAGACACAGTCTTATACTCACACATCCACACAGAAACATCCACATAGAAACACACACGCACACACACACAAGCACACAAACATATATATATATATATTTCTGTGTATGTTATTTACATATATAAACATATACATATATATAGTATATATACATATATATGTAAAACTTAATGATTGGAAAAAGTAACCGTCAAAATATTTAATTGTGAAAGAAGTGTATGTATTGCTTAAAAGCTTATGTCTTACTGCCCTGAGTATTAAAAAATCTTGATTCTCGGAAAAAAGCTTTAAAGTACTGGAAGAATTGAATAAAGCTGTAAGCAGAAGCAAGAGGATAGTGGGCTTGATTATTGCTGGGATAATAGCTTTAATTACATTAATTGCTAGCACCACTGCTTCTGCAATAGCTTTGACACAAGAAGTTAAGAGACCTATTTTTGTTACTCATCTAGTAAAAAAAAATGTTACTAATGTGTTGAGTTTACAAGATGATTTATATAGATGATTTATATAGGTGTTGCGATCAATGGATTGATGCGCTATATCCTATTCAAATTATCAGAAGGAGGATCAGAGTTTAAGAGTTAGGAGCCATCTCAAGTGTCATGACAAATACCATTAGAGTTGTGTTACTTCTAAAATTTACAATGATAGTCATTATAATTAGAAAAAAAATGTTAAAGACACCTGTAGGGTATTTGGATGTCTCAACATTGCATAATGAGATTATGAATTTAAAGAAAGCTGCTCTGTTGAGTTTTGATGTTGCAGGTAATGCTGACAAAATTATCCATGGCTTGAGGTCACTATTTCCATTTTCATCAAACCTCAGAAATGGTATATATATATATATATATATATATATATATATATATATATATATATGATGTATATGTATATGTATATGTATATGCATATGTATATGTATATGTATATCAGGCTAGCCCCTTTTGACCTGGGAATACTTTTATTCCTGCCCATCGTGTTAAAGCTTGTCTCTAACTACCTCAACAGGTTAGCAAGCAAAGTACATGACTTGAAACTGAAAATGGATCCTTAGACAGAGCTATTAATTTAACAGGCTGGCAAGAAAGGATGGGTAAGATTCTGCACAGAGCCTTACCAAACTAAGCCAGAAGGGTATTGCT
>NW_021604792.1:8538182-8552091 GCF_004785775.1 Grammomys surdaster
TCAAAACAAACTAAGACATGCTCAGTCTGGTTAATGCAATTATAAAGGGGGAGATGTAAAGAGCTTTTAGGGCTGCCTGACAGGAAACTGACATTAGCTAAGGACAAAGAAATCAGAGGCTTGAAAAAAATTTGTCATAGACTGATGATAACAAAATGGACTGCAGGCAGGAATCTGACAATAGGTTTGAACAAATAAGTAACTTCAGAGAGAAGTCTAAATCCTAGGCTAGAAAAAAGAAGTAGGCTTCAGGCTTCAAATGACTTTGTGCTAGGACAGGGAAGTAGGCTCAGATATTCTAGTCATCCTGATAAGCCCTTAGAAATAGTGATCAGAGGAGTGATAGTGGGACTCTGTTTATTGTCTTGCCTGTTTTTTGACTACCTGGGTTTATTGTCTTGCTTGTTCCTTGACTATTTGCATCTATTGTATTGCTAGTTCCTCAACCTAGAACTGACCTTAATACTTGCATGTAATTTAAATGATATAAAAGCAAAAACAAAAACAAAAAAAAAAGAAGAGGAGGGATGGGATAGGAGACTAATAGTGGGTGGGGGAAATGGGGAAAGTGGATAACATCTGAAATGTAAATAAATATAATATCAAATAAAATAAGATTTGTTTTTACCTCCAGTTACAGAAAATAACTCATATCTGATCGAACCTTATTATTATTTTTCAGTAACCAGATGAAATATGTATATGTATTTGGTGCTGCTAGTGGTGTTTTTGTTATTATTGTTGGTCCTTGTGTGTATGTTTGTGCTTACTGCTTGTAAATAATGTAACTGCAATCCAATCTATCTTCAGATAATTATACAGAATAAATTTTTCTGGGAGATACAAAACAAACAAGAAATAAATAAGAAAGCAACCTACATGTCCATTGTTAATTTCTTCATGAAGCCACTGTATTTATAAAAATAAACTGTGGATTTTGAGAGACACTTATGGCATCTTCTGAAGACTGAGGCTCATCTACCACTTTAGTCTTTCTCAGAATTCCCCACACAATGGGTTTTAAATTTTTACCAGTGTCATCTGTACTTGGTGAATTCAATTTACATAGAGAATAGACAAGACAAAATCTTGCAAAACAGTAAAGAAAGTTTGTCTTTATTTACATACTAGCAAATCAGAATTCAACTTGAGTTTGAAAATCAGTAACCATAAATTAGGGACAATATGAAAAAATAGTATATCCCTAGCTGAAATTTCACCTGGCTAGTGATACAATTTGCATTTGTAAGTTTTGTTAATGTCTCAAAGTATTGTAAACAATTCTGACTTTTTCAGAAAAGAAATCAGTATCTATATTTTACTGGATAATGAATTTACACTAATCAGGCTGGCTCCCAATTGGTTTCTTCATGAAATGGAAGATACAGGTGTTCATCTAGTGCACATGGTCCATCCAGTTTGACAAAATTCACAAGTGAAGATGGATGTTTGTACTGCTGGGATAGCAGGACTCTCCATACATCTGCATTGCTTCAATTCTCAGCAAATTTTATTTTCATAAGATAACCAAATCATCCAATCTCACATATTTCTCCTGAACTAAAAAGACAAATAACAACCCTTTGCTTATGATGGGAATTCAGTGCTTTTGTTTCCTAAAGTTGCCATGTTAACATTATTAGACAATAAATCTCATATGAACCAATTCAGGTAAATAAACATGTAGGAAATATATCATGGAAGACAAAATTGAGGCACATTTACAACTTGTCAAGTATGACGATTTCCTTATGAAACTCTTCATGTTCTTACCTCCACCCTCCATTTCCTTTGTTTACTGTCTGTGTGAGCAAACATCCCAGAAAGTTGAACCTGCATGGCTCAATGTCCCTAGAAGTCATCACTATTGTCCACAATAAGGCTTTGAAATTCAAAGTCTCTTTCTTTGCTCTCTGTGGTATTCTCTGTGTTTCTTCATAACATATTGAAGCTTTGATGGAATGTCAAATTAAATAGACCACTTAGGTTGATAGGCTACTGGTTCCATTTCATTTTCGAGCCATTCATTTGTCCTGATTTAGGAAAAGAGATGATGCCATTGTCCTATTTCTTAGTTCTTTGACAAAAAAATCTCTGGTAGAAAGGACCTATCTGCTTGATCAGTAAGATAAAAAACTCCAAAACAAAGCAAAACAAGATTTTCACAAGAGACTCACAAAGCTCATCTGGTGTTTGGCAATTCATGGCCAAGGTGCCTGTTTGCAATGTGGTTGATATGACACTCTATTGAAGAAAAGTTATCTTCTCTTTACCAATGAATATGAATTGCATGTAGCTTCTTGTCTGGGATTGGTTCTCTATTTCTATATCCTCTTCTAAGTGCTGGGACCCCATAAGGCCAGTACTTGTTCATTGCCTCTGTGAGCTTGTATATGTATCAATTATGCTATACCTAAAATTCATTGTTTAATTGGCACACAAATAATGGCTTCATTAGGGCATTTTAACAAATATATGTTATTGTGTATTAGTCTTCTTCATCCTTCTCTTTTACACTTGTCCTTCCTCCCCTTGAAGCCCTTTTGTGAGACTCCATCCTCTCCTAAATTGCTCTTATGTTTTCACATCATATATCCAATTAACATTCTCTGATTTAACTCACATATAAACTTAAAGGCAGACAAATCTATACTAGAGAGAAAATACATGGTAAATGCTTTCCTGGATCTGGTTCATTTTGCTCAGCATAATCTACAGTTGCACACAGTTTACTGAAAGTTTGACTATTCTATTATTTTTTGACTGCTTAAAAGTGTATATTGTCACATTTTTATTCATACATACACATAGAGACTAGCAAGTGTTTTAATAAATGTGAATAGGCGACAATATTTGTTGCTTGTTTATTTAGAGATCTTCAGTTTTACACTGAATGGTGGTTTGGCAAGATTGTATGTTTATAATGCTCTGAAGGAACATTCTCCCTGGGGTTCCCACTTTACATCCCACTGACAGAAAGTAAAAATTCCCGTTGATCTTCAGTTTTCAACAGCATCTATTATCATTTATTTTCATGAAGATAGACATGCTAATGGTTGAGATGGAATTGCAAAGCAACTTTAATTGCATTTCATTGATTCTTAGGATTCTGAGTATTTATTCAAGTATTTATTGACCATCTGTATTTAGCCTATTTATCTTTTCCATTGGGTTATTTGATTGGGGCAACTAAATTCATTTTATATTTCTTAATGTGTTTGGTTAATCTCCTATTTGATACATAGTTGGAAGCAATTTTCCGTCTTCTGAATAAGGTCTATGAACTCTGGAGATTGTTTTCCTTGGTATACAGAAACTACTTAATTTCATGTAAATTCATTTGATAAATTTGGAATTATTTCATGTTCAACTGGAGTCTCTTAAAGGAAGACTTTGTGCCTTTCTATAATTGATTTATCTATTTTTTTGTCTGGATGTTTGAAGGTATTCATGGTTTTTGATCTTTTAAGTTGTGGCTATCTAGTTTTGTTTATATGTTTAATGTAAGACCTCATGTCTGCTAGTCCTATAGAATACGATTATAAATCTTGTCCTCTTATCCTGTTATCTGTGAAGATATCATGTGCCTTTGCATACTTCAGGTTAATAAATCTATGAATTCTTCTGATGTAATTCTAATGTGTTTCTCAGAAGAATATTGACACATAGGCAGCAATGAATGAAACTTACCAGGTTTGCAGGACATAACCATCTCAAGTGTTTTAGGGTTGACCACTAAGTGTCCTGAGCCAATTCTTCATTTTTTCCTTTTCTCCCTAATCATAACAGAGCCTCCCAGGTTCTATTAATCAATATATTTTGAGTTCTGAAGACCTAATTGATTAATGAGCTGTCATATATTTTCTTTACCTGGTGCACAAAGCATCAAGGTGATTACCCTCACTTGTCTCATTATGGTTCTGTGTATTTAGATATATGTATATTTATGAAATTATTTGCACTGCATTGCATCCTATTTTTATCTTCAACAGTACAAATTAAAATTAAAAGCAGCACTACTAAAAATCCATACAAAAGAAAACATAACTTTTTTCTTCCTCTTCAATCATACAGATTTCAAATAGAACTTGTTTAGAGGTTATATGTTATAATACATCAATAGAAAAAGGATTATAATTTTAGAAACAAAGAACAATGTATACAGGTATACAGAAAACTATGTATGATTCACCAAATTAACTGTTTGCTACAGTGAGTACATAAAATTTGTCAAGAATGACACAACTAACTTGAAATTAATTGTTGACTTCAGCTTCTTAATAAAATGCTGGTTCTAAATAATGACACTGCTCTCTTAAAATGCCATCTTGCTTTTATACACTTTTGCAAATAATGGAAATCACACCCTTTGAGTCATTCTTTTTTTTTTGTAGGAAAAAGACTGTCCTTACCCAGGAGTGGCATTTCAAGTGGACATCTAAGATGTTTCATATAGAGTGAAATTGAATGTAGTTGTAGGTCCTCATGACACGTTCCTCAGGACAGAGTATAGCAGGACTTTACTCAGTTCAGCCCATTTTCTAAAAAACTCTGTAAGTTCTGCTATCAACTTCCACTCTACACAGTTTCCCCCTATTCTTGCATTTTCATTATTTCTTTCAAAGCATATTTTTATTACTTGGAGGAGATATAACAGAAGAACCATTACATATTTATGTTAAATGCCCATGGAAGGCCATGAGTTACAGCCCAGGTATCTAATCTAATGTCTTATAGAAAGATGTAGAACGTATAAGAAGTAGGAAGAGCTTAAGAGAAGGAAATTACATCATAAGAGGCATGCCCTGAATGGGAATATTAGGTGCACAGGTGTTTCCTCTCACTCTACACTTGTTTGCTTCATGGCAAAAACAGTTTTGCTCCACTAGTGTTTTGCTATTCTGCCATACCAGAGACCACAAAACAATGGAGCCAAGAGATAAGAGCTGAAACTTCAGGAAGTCTGAACCAAAATTTTCTTTCTGGTAGGTAAATTAATTCAGATGTTTTACTATACTGAAAAAAAACAAAACCTAACAATGACCATTCTATCTCTGTGCTAGTGGTGTGTTTGTTTCCAGGTTTATCTTTGACTTAAACTTTGTGCATTCTGGCCTGATTTTATTTTCAATATATCTATCTCCTGATTGTATTGTACTTATAAAATTTTAAATTATATAGGACTTACAGTCTTTAGATAGTATGTTTTTTTAGGGGCCTATAAGGAATACAAGGTCTGTTTTTCATAGTAAAATTCTCCAAGTTTCCCTGCCACATATGACAATTAAGATATTTGTATTTCTGTTCTATGGTAGTATGTAATATATTATCTTCAATCATTTAATAACTCCTTAAATAGGATGGCTATAACTATGTATTTTATTTCCCATTGTGCCCACATTGTGCATCATCGTTCATCTGTCTTGGTGTCCAAAGTGATGGTAACGGAGAAGATGTTAGTGGTAGGGAAGGAAAGGTAGACAGAAAGTCTCAGGTCTTTGGTGCTAATAAAGGCATCAGCCTGTGGACAGAAAGAGGTAAGAGTGAAGAAGATTCTTCCTGGGCAGAGGAACTCATTTACCTTAAACATAGCTCCAAAGACCACATAAAATACTTCATTCTTACACATGGAGTAATATTTTGAAAAATTGCTGAACATTTACACTCAATAATCTGTGGTGGTAAGTTGGAATTCTGTTTAGAACAATGTTAAAAAAAAAAAAAACTATGAGAGAAGCTGTGCCTTGGGGAAACAGGTTTATAATACTACCTAACTAGAAGGATAAGTTGGGAGAATCATAAATTCAAGGGTTTTGTGGAATACAGAGTCTTTAAGGCAACAAGGCAACACTAAGCAATTCAGTGAGACTTTCTCACAAGGTAAAGTAAAAAAAGGTTGCTAGAGGTACAACATTTCATGTAGAACACTTGCAAGACAGATCTACATAAATGATAATTGAATCAGTGAGAATATTTATTGGAATGAAAAATAGAAAAGGGACAATTCCTCATAAAAAAGATGTTTGTGCATATGTGACTTCTGCGTATATGAATGATTGCCCGTATGAAGATTTATAAATTAAAATGACTAGTTTAAATTTTGTGACATGAACATAGCAGCAGTGACCTTCAAAGAGATTATTAGAAAATTTAAGTACTATGTAGGAAGATTTTTGACCAATGTCTACAAAGACTGGAGTGTGCGTGTGTGTGTGTGTGTTAATTTACTTAAGTAAAATATTTATCAGTTATTACCTAAGGAAGTACCACGTTCCTAAAGTTTACTATTGCTCAGACACAAAATAATGCAAAAGCTATCTTATTTTTGTAGGTTTGCACATGAGAATTCAGAATCTTATTTAACTTCAGACAACTGGATACAAGACATTGTGTCTGGATGAAGCAGAGATGATTTCATTTGGGAAGAAAAAAGCCAAGAGGTTCATAAAGAATTTACGAAACAATTCCTGGGAAATTTATCTGTTTCCTAGTCAGTAATGTGTAAATGGGATTTTAAAGCATGATTATTTAGAATTTTTAGCAACCAATATGTGGAGCTTTTTAAATGCAGCAGAAACATAAATTGAAGCATGTTCTCGCAGATAATAAAGGACTATGATATTTTTATTTTTACAATCATATTGTTTGTGGAAGTAGTAATGGGGATCTTAGGAAATGGATTCATAGCAGTAGTGAATATCCTGGACTGGACCAAGAGAAGAAGGATTTCTTCAGTGGATCAGATTCTTGCTGCCTTGGCCTTTGCCAGACTCCTCTATGTGTGGTATATGCTCATTTGTATATTGTTATTCATACTGTCCCCACATTTTTTTATGCGGTCAGAAATACTTAAATCAGTGGGCATTATCTGGGTAGTGAACAACCATTTCAGCATCTGGCTTGCTACATGCCTTGGTGTCTTTTATTTTCTCAAGATTGCCAATTTTTCTAACTCTTTTTTTCTCTACCTAAAGTGGAGAGTTAAAAAGGTGGTTTTAATGATAATACTGGTATCACTGATTTTCTTGCCTTTAAATATCTTATCTTTAGGTATCTATGATCAGTTATCAATTGAGGTTTATGAAGGAAATATGTCTTATAGTTTGTGGGATTCACCACAATTTCCCAGAATTTTCTTATTCACCAACTCATCCAAAGTTTTGTTAATCATCACCTCATCTCATATTTTGTTACCCATCAACTCCCTGTTCATGCTCATACCCTTCTCAGTGTCCCTGGTAGCTTTTCTCATGCTCATCTACTCACTGTGGAAGCATCAAAAGAAGATGCAGGTCAGTGCCAAACGACCTAGAGATGCCAGCACCATGGCCCACATGAAAGCCTTGCAAATTGGGTTCTCTTTCCTACTGCTGTATGCAATATACTTACTTTTTATTATAATAGGAATGTTGAGCCTTGGGGTTTTGGGGGGGAAATTAATACTTTTATTTGACCACATTTCTGGAATAGTTTTTCCTATAAGCCACTCATTTGTGCTGATTCTTGGAAACAGTAAGCTGAGACAAGCCGCTCTTTCTGTACTGTCTTGTCTGAGTTGCCGGTCTAAAGATATGGACACCATGAGTCCCTCATAAATTTCAGAGTTCACTGGGTAAAATCTTGAGATCTTCAATGGGATCAGGAAAACAAGGCTTCCAAGCTGGGAGGGTAATACATAGGAGTGTAGGAGGAAGATAAAGAAACTAGCAGTATATATGTGATCTCAGGGGAAATGGGAAAAGGGGAGTATTCTAGAAAGTGAAAAGGGAGGTAAATAGAGGAGTAAGAGGAGTTAGATGGGGAAAATGACACTAAGAATGGAGTCATTCTATGATGATAAAACCTATAGTGTGTCTTATTCAGGGCTCTTTAAGAGACTCCTGAAACATTCAGCCTATTGCTGTTGACACTGGTGAATAACTAGTGATGAAATTAAATCCTCATTTCTAAGGATACCATGTATGATAGGTATAGTAACTTCAGAGTTGGAACTGACCTGCCAGTTTCTTCCTGAGGACTAGTATTCATGGTATTAGAAGGCACTGTGCAAAGTCCAAAAGACAGAGGCAACTAATAGTCCTATCTCGCTATGACACCAATGAACTTCATCAATATCCAGAGATCATCATTGGATAATAGCCCTTGGTGTCTAGTAGTGACACACATATCTCGGTCATAATCAATTTTTCTGCAATTGTACTTAACACCCTTTTAACAGGAAGAATACCATGCCTATTAACATAAACTTACCTAACTATTCACTAGCTATCTGAGTGAAATCATGGTTATTGGAGGAGAATATACAACTGATTTACTAAGTCAGCATAATACCTGACAAAAGTATATGGACATTTGTTAATATACTCACAAATAATTGTAACCTTCATCTATCATCAAGAAAACAAATCTTCAAAACAGATGAGAATGACAGCAGAAAACCAAAACCAAACAAAATGCAAAGTTTTGAAGTCTATTCCAAATGAGTTCATCTATAAAGCAGTCCAACAACTAAGACTCAGAGAAGAATACAGAAGCGGGATGGAAAGATCATAAGAGTCAAACGATCAAGGATTTTGCTTTTACATTATGTTCTTTTAGTAACACCAGAAGCTATATACTTAAAGACTCAATAGCCTGACCATCGAAATGTCGGCTGAATAAGGGGTCACCAACAAACATGTCAAAATGGACTAGGAAAACATCAAATGTTCAGAAAGATCTATGGGCCTGAATAAAGCCAGGAGAAGGAGAGAAAGTCCTCCCCAAGGAAAAGCACAACAATTGAAATTATAATGTCGAATGGTCACTTCTGAAAATACACAAACAGGTATTATTATAGGGCCATATATATAACATGGATTTATACATATTTTAAGTATACTATCTGGATATGTATTTATAAATGTATATTATATGGACACAAATAATATTATATGGACACAAATAATACATGGACACACATACACACACATACACACACACATACCCACACACACATACCCACACACACACACACACATATATATATATATATACATATATATATATGTATGTATGTATGTATATATACAGATTCATTCAATAAAAAGCAATGAAAAAAAGAGGAAAAAAATTTGAAGAGAATGGAGAAGGGTATTTGCAAGGTCTTGGAGAGATAATAGGGAATGTAGAAATTTTGTAATTCAAATACAATCTCAAAACCACAACAAATCAACTAAAGATATTACACTAGAATAATATTGAAAATAATCATACATTTGGAGTCTGTCACATCCAATATTAGTTGGTCATAGGGAAAAATTCCGTTGAAATTATAATTGTGTGTAAATTTTACACAAAATGTAATAAAATACTTTTATTAAAATATTATCTGATAAGTATAGTCTTCTAATATATTTGTGTTATGGCTTTTCTGCTTAGATAAAAATTACATACCAATATTTGGAATAAGAACTAACTAAAATCATTATGCATTTAGAATATATAACTGTGTACTGTTATATTAGGATACTCAATACAGAATAATTGTCCATCACCTTAAAGATTTTGAACTTTGTGTTGTGTCAACCTTTTGAAATTTAATATGTGAGATATATTTACTCATTTGTGTCTAGGAGATAGGTACTCATTTGTGTATCTTTTGTATAGTGCTGTCTTAGAAATAAATGAACAGTTTCTTATTGGAGGGAGGAGAGATCCTCATCTACACTGAGGAAAGAAAGAGAACTTCTAACTCATTTGCTGCTTCTGATACTCATGAACCCCAGAAAGATACTCTACAATGTTGAATATAGCTAAGACTATCTAGAGGAAGGAG
Organism: Grammomys surdaster; assembly: GCF_004785775.1. Lineage (NCBI taxonomy): Eukaryota > Metazoa > Chordata > Mammalia > Rodentia > Muridae > Grammomys > Grammomys surdaster. The sequence goes on from NW_021604792.1 coordinate 8,548,000, forward strand.
ACTCTGAGCTACAGAGCTACTTGCAAGTTATGCACAGAGCTCCTGGAATGCAGCTCTCAGAAGTCATGGCAGTGTGTGGGGTGGGCTTTTTGTTATGCATCTGCCTTTGAATCACACATGTTCCTGTAAATCAGCCTTTTTCCAACCTCTTATAATTAACCCTAATAAGTTTACTAGTTCACTAAGCTTGACTGGAGTTGAATCATTTCCCTGGCCCACAATGTCTGGCATAGTCAAGTTATTCATGTCTTTCCTATAAAAATCACAATAGTACTTATAGTGCGTCAGATTTTTCTAAGACAGTGTGAAAAAATGTCTGTTCACCACAGATAGGAACTTATGACAGACTAAAGAATTGAATTCACCAAAGTCCACCCTGGAGAACCAGTGAGTTCACTGCAGGTGGTTGTTGTTGTTTTTCTCTTGGTCTTGCTTTTTAAAAAATTTAATTAATTTACTTGTTTTTCACTCCAAATTTTATTCCTTTCTGATCCAGTCTCAGACTGTTCCACATCCCATACCTCTTCCCTACCTCCCTATCTCCATGTGGATGTTCCTACTCCCAAGCCCCACCCACCAGATCTCTAAACTCCCTGGCATCTCCAGTCTATTTGAGAGTTAAGTGCATCTTCTCTGACTAAACTCAGACCCAGCAATTCTCAGTTGTCTATGTGTTGGAGGACTCATATTAGCTGGTGTATGCTGCCTAGTTGGTCTTCCAGTGTTTGAGAGATCTCAGGGCTCCAGGTTGAGACTGCTGGTCCTTCTACAAGGTTGCTCTCCTCCTCAGCTTCTTCGAGCTATTCCATAACTCAACCACAGGGGTCAGCTGAATTGAAACATTCTGTCCAGGAGATGGAATGTTTTCAAAAGCTGAAACTTATAAGATCCATGATGTTCCCTTACCAATGTTATGTAAGCAGTTAATTACTACTGGGAGACCATAACTAGCTGAGTGATCAGGAGGAGACTCTGTTGAACTGAGTTGCGTTAAAGATATTCTGACTTTCAAAATACTTTCAAATGGAACAGAGAGCACCAGAGTAGTATTATTTGGGATTTGTCATCTATTTTGGAGTAGGCTTTTAATAGTGTAATTCATTTTGAGTTCATCCCCATTCCTTTAAATTACCCTTCAACCTATCTCATATAGGCAATTGAAATCATGACCAAGTAAAATAAAAAGAAATTAATTTGAAAAGTTGGACTTTAGTGTCTATTAATTTCTTTTAGTTTGTCATGTATTTTTTACATGGGGAAAGTGTAAGTCTGTCTGGGTTGTCTCACCAAAAAACGTCTCTCACAACATTGGTCCTAACCTACAGGTCCTTGGTAAATGGTACTTAGAAGTCTGTGAGTTATTCGAATATGTATTTTAAAGACAAGTTTGTCATACAGGGCATTTTCCTGGAGGAAGAAAATGAGGTAAATAAGATAGATTGATTAAAATTAACTTTTTGTTATTAGTAGTTGTGTTGGTGGTGGTGGTAGTGGTTGTGGTGGTAGTATGTGTTTGTGTGTGTGTGTGTGTGTGTGTTTGCATGTATGTGTATATAAGCTACTCAATCTGTATGATGTTACTTGTATGTATGTTTTCAGGGTTGACAATTTGGTATTGGATAACTAATTGGTGTGTTCTTCCATGTAGAAGATCATTTCTTCTAATTTAACATTTCTGCTTGCCTGTATTTCTAAAAGATGAGGCCTTGTGAGCTTTTACCCATCCATGATTATTGGTGTTCTTGTGAATTCATATATAAGCATCCATATTGATATTATTTTATGAGTGTAGCTTCTGAAATTCCTAGGATACAGAATCTCACAACAAACACTCTGTTCCTCTGGCTCTTGCTGTCTTTCCAGCCTTGCTTTCTGTGACAGTTCTTGAATATCAAGTGCTGGAGTGAACTGTAGTTGTATGAGGTCTACAACTCTGCCTTTTGATTGGTCTTGTATTTTTATAATAGACGCTTGTGTGTTACAAAGATAATTTTCCTTGATGAGGGGTGAGGACTTAACCTTATTTTGAGTTAGAAATTAAAGATAATTTCAACAAATTGGTGAAAATTGTTACCATAGTAAGATTCAGATCTTGAGACACATAAAGGAGAACATACTCATAAATTCTGTATGCAAAGCAAAATCTATGGTAAGAGGGAATTGGATATACTTTAGAATATTTATTTTTATTTGCATGAAAAAATCCTTCAAATAGTAGAGTATGCCCATGAAATAGATTTTCTTACTCTCCTAGTGTCATTAATTTGTTTATTCAATTAATAAATATAACTGTATGTTGAATATCTGTTATGTGTTTTTTACTGATATTTTCATAAAATTTGAAATCTATGAAAACTGAGAGTCTGTAATATGTTAAAATGATAAGATATGTATGTAGCAATAATCTCTATTGTTCACAACTTTATACTGTTCATATACATATAAAATAGGTTTTCTTTTTTCATGCAAAGAAACCTAAATACCTAAAGTTGTCTTACAAATTACTAATTGTGAACTCTTCTTGGTAGGAAATACATTATGAGTTTTACAGTGCTTTTGATGCAGGTAACTTTTCTGCCACATGTGTAACGATGATTACGGATGCTTAAGTATTTTTTCAGTGTTTTGAAAGGTGCTTTAAAAAAAGTGCTATTTGATGAAAATATTAGATATTTATTGAGACTCATGTCATAACTGACACGCTAGAAATTTTAAGAATAGCAAGGGAAATAAAAAAGGTCAGACACAAGTATATAAAAGGCATTCCAATGATGTTCGTTTTTTATGAATCATTATGCATAGCTTAGAGAAAAATGGATTACCAGAAATTCTTGTATTTATAAATCAGTGTTTAATATATATATACATATATATATATATGTAATACAGTCATATATATATATAATATGTTATATATATTATATTTACTCTTTTATATATTTTATTTCGTGTTTTATCTCATATACAGCTATCATATGGAAAAGAAATAAATGAAAAATAGTTGAAAATAAGTCTAAAAAGACATAAGAGCATAAGCTGATCTTGGTGGTTATAGAGCTGTAATCCTATCTACTCTGGAGGCTGAAACAGGAAGATCAGGAGTTGATGTCAGTATTGTGTATAAAATTCCTCAAAACATTAATTTAAAGTCAATTAATTTAACTAATTTAAAATTTAAATTAACAAGCACTCCATAAGAGACTCTTGAGGCTCATTTGATGTTTGCCAACATCTCCTGGCCATGGTGCCTATTGGTACTGTGGTTGATATGCCCAGTGATACTCTATTGGAGAAAACTTATTTTCTCTTTACCAGTGGGTATCAATTACATATAGCTTCTCAACTGGCATTGATTCCCCATATCTATATCACCCTCTAAGTGCTGGGACCCTATCTGGCTGGTAGTTGTTCATGTCTTGTTTGTGCTGTCTCAGAGTTTATGAGTTTATATGTGCATCCATTCTGCTGTAGGTGGAATACACTATTTCTTTTACCATCATCCATCACCTCTGGCTCTTATAATATTTCTATCTCCCCTTCTGCATAGCTGTCTGACCCTTTAGGAAGAGGATTAAAGAAGATATCCCATTTAACAATGAGTGTTCCAAAGTCTTCTGTGAATGACATTTTCATGGTAGTATCTTCTAGATGACTATTTGTTAAACAAAGTGGTATTTTGGGGTCTTTTTTGGATTTTTTTTTATTTATTTACATTTCAAATATTATCACCTTTCCTTGTCCCTCCTTTACCCTCAGAAATCTACCTCATTTTTAATAGTTGTTTAACTGGAACATAGACAATGGCTTCATCAGGGCATTTTAACACATACATGTTATTGTTCATTGGTCTTGTTCATCTCTCTCCTCCACTCTTTTCATTCATGCTCTGGAAGCCATTTTGTTTGTCTCCATCCCTACCTAAGTAGCTCTCCTCCTGATTTCATGCTGTGTATCCAATTACCTTCTATTTCTTCTACATATAAGTGCCTAACTTTCATAAATATAAATTTAAATCTAAAAAAATTTGTATGATAGAAAGTTCATGGTATTTGTTTCTCTGCATGTGGTTTATTTTGCTTAACATAATCTACA